>NW_022283571.1:0-5469 GCF_004355925.1 Anarrhichthys ocellatus
CTGTCGTTACTGAGTCACTGAAGCAAACTCGAAAGGCTTAACGGCCGGGCAAAATATAGTTAAAAAGGGAAAGTACTGTTTTTTAGATATTTAAATTCTGTAAGTAAGTCAATTAAATGCTGTTTTGTTACTATGTTGTTCTATTGTTATGTTTAAATACACTGAAGCACTGTCTTTAACTTAAAGTGAGAGCACTCAGATTACCTTTACATTATGCATGCCTTTAGTTATTCCTTACCTGTATCTACAGCTTTCCCTTGGTATGACAGATCTATTTCTATGTTTTTGCTGATGGGACCAGCTTGATCTCATCATATACAGACGTTTCTACTGTGAAGAAAATTATTAAGATAAATGTGAGAGTTGCAAAACTGTTAATAATTAAGCTTTCAAAATGTTTTAAGATGCTGTTTTATTATATTTGCAAAAATAATTAATTGTAAAAAACAATGTCAATAAACACAGCAGAAATCTCTGTTCTTTAGATTTGTGTCCATTTCCTCAGAATGCTATTCAGAAACTAAACTAGAAAAAGACATTAATTCAGTATTTAATACGATTGTGAAGTCATTAGGTATCAATAATAAACAACACACATTAATGTTTTAATGTATATAAAACTCATTTACGTCCCCCAACTAATTTGTCTGACAGAATACGTTCTTGAGTAATGTGGTTCGTCTAGCTTACACATATTCAGTGTTAAATGTTTCATCATTTAAATAATAACTTTTCACAGTCAGACTGAGCTGCTAACCCCATGAAGGCTTGTGTTAAATCAATTCAATAAAATGTGTTCAATTTCTGTAAGATGCTTTAAAATAAATATTTAAACTCTTTCATTCAAAGTATAATAATCATATTAATATGACATATATAAACATAATTTCATGTTTGCTTGTCATTTAAACTAATATTTCATATCTGTCTGTTATTTAACTAAACAGCAGATGATCATGGAGATTGACCCATTCAGTTAAGCACTATTTCATGACACAAAACATATCACTTTGGCAGTTTCCTCACATATTTAGGACATATTGTTTACTGAATCAAACAATTTATATGCATAGAACATTTTCTGTTCACTAACAACATTGCTATGAAGTCTATTGGCCTTACAGGAGTCAGTCTGCAGTATGAGTTTGATAGATTTTCTAAACCAGGGGTAAAAAAAGAAAAGGCACAGATCTGCAGGGTTTAGACTTGAGTTAAATTTGAACAGACGTATATCAAATGAAGCAGATGAACCATTGATCACGGAGACCTGGCCCAATAATATGAGCACAAACACATCAGAAACCCGACAATAACAAAACCTAAAGCTGCCTTCAGCTCAGATTTATTAGCAGTTACACTCACTGAACACTGGAGTGTGACAACTACAAGGTTAGAATGCATGGGTTGTACCTGAGACACATCCACCACAAATACTCTCATATACAGAACGATGATGACATTGTAAAGTCCCGCAGCATAATCAATAACAACAGCACACTCTCCGAAGCAGTTGCTATACCTGCCTGGTTGGTTCAGGTTATTCCTATAGAGAGGAATACAAATAGCCACATAGTGGTCAACTGACATGACCACCATGGTTCCCTTGTAGTCCGAAACTTAAAACCCAGCGCACGGGACGTCATCAAAATAGTGACAATTTTGAATGAATAACTTAATTATGAGACTCCATAAATAGTAGGTTTTTTTCAGACACGTAGCCCAATCACTTTATTTGAAATTATTCAGTCGCATAAAACAAAACATTTTTTAAAATACATATGAGGTGTACAAACTTGCAGCCTCCCTTTTTCCTTTTACACAACACTGATGAAACCTCATCACACCTGACTTGTCAAAAAGAGACTTGCTCAGTGCTGGGTTGGATGGGGAAAGTCATCCATGACCTGTGCTGTCAAAGGGAACAAAAGGTTAACCACTGCTTTAGAAACATTACATAAGAACGCCTTATCGTCTTCCCTTGGAAGGATGCGTATTACTCTGCCATGTGTCTAACCAAGAGCAGCCCGGAAATTTCTGATCGCTTATCCGAAGCACTCTGACGGATCTTGACAAACGTATTGTCACCGCAACCTCTCCTGCACATCACTTATTTCTACTGTCTTAAATTACCAAGGTTATTATTGTGCTACCCACTGCCACCCACTGCCACGGAAGAGTATTTAATTACTTAGCCAGCCACTATATTGCAGGCTCAGACGCTCAAACAATGGAAAATTATTCGGCACATCTGACTACCTCTGGTTGAAAATCACTGTCCTAGACTACTTCCTCACCGTCGCGCTACCTTCCTCAAACCCAGCACACGGTCTAAACACTCAGCTTTCCTCCGCCAGATAAAATAATTAAATGAATAGAATTAATAGAATAAACAAAAATCCTTCTTGCCACACATCCTGTTAGTCACCGCCTCTGTTACAAACCTCGATGACCATGTCACACCTGACGAAGCACGCAAAATCAAGCTAAACTACGACACCAGTTTCTCTCTTCTCGGAACGACATCTCCTTCTACGACGAACACATCACCAAGCCGGACGACATCCAGCTTTTCACGGACGCAGCACCCTCCATCAGCTTCGGCGGTCTCCATGGTGACAAGTGGTTCTCAGCCACATGGCCGGCTCAATTCTCAACCCTCACTCCTTCTTCCGATCTACAAAACGTATCCCTTAGTCATAGCAGCCAGTTTTCAGGGTATGAACGGTCAAAAGACCATTGCCATCTACTCTGACAATAGCGCCGTCGGAGACAACATTAATAAAGGACGGTCACATCGTTTAAAATACAATGCCGTTCATACGGAGACTAAGACCCCGCAACCGGAACACCTAATCTGCGCTTCTCAAGATGGCATCCCCAACAGCGCCGCCCCTCAAACACTTCATCGCACCTCACTGGACGGAACCGCTTCAAAGCTTTTCACGTCTCCTTCAGCCTTCCATTCCCGTCACTCGACATCATCACCCTCACAAACTTCAGTCATTCAACCATTCACTTCGCAACTCCTTGCCCAGCCTCTACCCACTCACACGTCGCTATGCTACTCGAAGGTCTCCGTAATGCCGAACCATGCCCTATGCCCAACGTTTGCCTCTCACTTCGGACCTCCTCACCCGTGGCATCCATACACTCCGCTCAGGCTATCCGTCTCCCTTTATGGACAAAGTATTACAGTCCACGTTCTTGCGGGCTTCCTTCGCCGCTCCGAGTTCACCGCCTCGAACTCCAACCACCATCTGTCGCGACATGCCACCGCATCAGACATCACATCCATCCTCCCGACACAGTCGTCTATCGTCCCAAATGCCAGAAGACCAACACATATGGTCCACTCCAGCCCATCTACCTCTCCGAAAAGACTCATAACCAAGTCCGTACGAACCCATTCGCGACTACCCAAGTCCGTACGAACCCATCCGCGACTACCCAAGCCCAAGCTCAATTCCGGCCAGCCGAACTTCCCCGTAGGATCCCCCGTTCGTCACAGGGAAAGGGGCCACACGGTCCGGGGTTCAACACCACTTTCGCCATATCTTAGCCAGATCCGGAATACCCCCCAAGTCTACCCAGACCAATCTTTTCCGCATCGGCGTTGCCTCAACCGCTTCGCGCCAAGGAATTCCCTCCCATATCATTATGATTCTTGGTCGCTGGTCTTCCCCCGCGTACCTCTCCTACATCAGAAATGCCCACCGGCATCCGAGTTCGTGATTTTTGCGGATCTTTTTGGGGACTCTGCACAACCAGAGCTTCCAAAGAGACGGCCCCCACTCTACACTCTCCATTCCCCCAGTTCCCGCCAGCAACCGGACACCAACGGTCCCCCATCGCTCGCCCAACCTTCGTTTTACGACCTTCTCTACCCTCCTCGTTTCTTCTCCCCTACACTCTTACATCCCTTCATCCCCTACCCCTATCCCTACCTCTCCCTACCCCTTCATCCCTCTACCTCGACCCTTTAATCCTTCTACCCCTATCCCTACCCTACTTTCCCCTACCCCTTCATACCTCTACCTTGACCCCTTCATCCCTCTACCCCTATCCCTACCCTTCATCCCTCTACCTTGACCCCTTCCGCTTCCTAATTCTAACAATCACTCATCACGCAATAAATCTCATATTATTATTATTATTATTAAATAAAAACTCATATTGTTGTTGGCGTGGTCCTTGTTAGTGAATACACGTTGGCAGAAAAACAAGAGACCGAAAGGGACAATCGGTGAAAATAAAGGGTGCGATGGAACAGTGTGAATTAGTTTATACCTCTTCAAACATCTTAACATGCACAAATTCAGATCAGGGAAATGAAATTGTTTTCAGGGTGTTATGCCCCCGAAGCCCCCTCGTAAACTCAGTTTTTGGACCTCTGTATTTCAGTAAAACCCTGCGTACAGCCATGGCTGTGCTTAGAGCTGAGCCCACCAAACTATAGCTGGTACCACTCCCCCTCCTGCACTAGCTCTGGTTTCCTTCCCCATCAGAGAGGTGAAGTTAGAATCAGTAGTCTAAAATGTGCAACAAATCCACTTTACCATCAAGGATGTAGTGGTAACCATAATCAAGATTGCTAAAGTTGTTATTCAGTTAATGACAAAAAGAACAATGGGAGACAGAATATGCCAAGTGAGAGATGGAGGGAAGTGATGAAGACTGCGATGAAGATTACTGCATGCAGGAAAGTAGAGGCGAGGGGTTTTAGTCTCTGCTGGAGAGAAGAGATAGCAGTAGTAGGAGGGAAGAATCAGCTGTTTATCAGAGAGAACTCGGCAGCTTCTCACAACTACTCTCAGGAAATGGAGGCACCAGAAGGAGCTGACTTCTGTTTTCCACTACTCCTCAACAACTCCTGCAGGAAACCAGTGCCGCCTCAGTCCAACGGCATGCTCGTTCTACTGTCTTTCATCTCTCTGCTCACCGCAGCTCTCAACCTGCTGGTCATCATCTCTATCTCCCACTTCAGGCAGAGATTAACCCTCAGCATGAATCAATACATGTTCTGACAATTTACATGAATTACATGTCTTCCTTCAAATGTTCTAGTTAATAATATCTATCTTTGTTTTAACAATCCTAACTTGAAAATATTATGTGTTCAAATACAATGTTGGACTCCAAAATACATTCATTGATGTTACTAACAAGCTAACATTGATAATCATGAGTAATGATATTCTTCCTCTCCAGGCAGCTCCACAGCCCCACCAAACTCCTCATCCTCTCCCTGGCTCTCTCAGATTTGCTCGTAGGCCTCCTGCTGATGCCGGTTGAAATCCTTTTAACAGAGGCTTGCTGGTTCCTGGGTGACCTCATGTGTGCTCTCTATTATGTTGTTAATTTTATCATTACTTCTTCTTCGGTTGGAAATATGGTGCTCATATCAATTGATCGTTATTTGGCAATTTGTGACCCTCTACGTTATAACAATAGAGTTACTCTGGACAAAAC
>NW_022283572.1:0-5468 GCF_004355925.1 Anarrhichthys ocellatus
TCTCATAGACTTCTATACAACCAGAGGAGTCGCCCCCTGGTGGACAGGAGAGAGAATGCAGGTTGCTGGTATTAAATGCTCTTCTACTGTTGATCTGCTGTCTCCCCCTAAAGAAGAGTGGAAGAGCTTCAGAAACATAAATTCATTTGTAGTTGAAATTCTCATATTTAGATACTACGAATAACTCGGACATTTAGTCCACTCAGACACTTGTAGTCACTTTGTTAAGTAGAAAGGTTTTAGTTTTAAGGATTTAGGTTCGTCTGAACGCTGCTGCTAACACGTTTGAGTTCAACATGTTTTAATAAATAATAATTTACTTTATTCTTGTTTCAATCTGAAACAGCATTTAGTCGCTCGCAAGACGCTTCACAGTTTTCTCACTAAAAGTCAGACTGATGAGATTCATTCACGATTACCAGCTGCAAGATGCAGACCCCCCCCCCCCCCCCCCCCCCAATCAACACTGAACAGACTGTCTGAGACACAGTCGGCCTTTACAGTGAAAGGGCAACACATCCATGATTCAATTGTGTGATGGAACGAATAGCTGGGCTGAGAAAATACAAGTTCAGTCTGGAGATGCAGCTGATGAGATCATCACATCAGGAAACGACGCAACTGATTTATTGAAACGTCAATTATTACTTATCCATCCATGAACCATGAATTGATGTTACATAAGGACGGGTATCGTTTTATTGATAGTGCTCTTTTTCCTTCTTCTTCTTCTTGATTATTTTGTATGAAAAAGACACAATTAAGAATCAACTTTTCTTTATTTTTCTTGTATGTTAACAAATCATGTTTCACAAGAAGTTCTAAAATCTTTAAAACACATTCTCCGTTAAACAATCTAAGCGATTATCTGTCCTTGATGATCCTGTTCTTCTGATCTTCTAAAGTACAGTGAAGTTCAACCTCATTGATCCGACATCAATCATTGATTAGAGAACAGAGATAAAGTGAGCAGTACGTTTAAAATTAAGTAGAGCCGAGAGACGTTTTCTGCTTGTGATCGTGAGTAATATCTCCCAGATCTCCATCGCTGTGTGTGATCTGGAAAAACATGGCCGCCCGTTGAGTGAATCACTCCACGGTTTCTTTCTGCTTTGACGAGAGCGAGTGAGGAGTCAAGGGGAAGGCGTGAGGGAGGAAAAAAGGGGGGGAGGGTGCTCGGGGGGCGCGGAGTCATGTCGGTATTGTTGTGCGTTTTCCCGACGTCAACAGCAGAGGAAGTGGATCAGAGCGGCTAAATATACAAACGGCACAATGAGGAGCAGCTGTGCGGGTGAAACGCTGAGGGAAGCCTTTTATTTGTGCAGGAGGAGGTGACAACTTCTCAGCATCAGCCTCACAACATCACACACTGTCACACACCTTTAACAGCACAACCACCATCTCACACACTACTGACACCAATCGGGTTTGAGATCCACCGTCTTCCACTTCCTCGTGACAATAAAACTTACAAATCACTCAGAAAACTCCATCCTAGAAAAACGAAACACATCAACCAACACGTCAACCAACACGTCAACCAACACGTCAACCAACACGTTAACCAACACGTCAACCAACACGTCAACCAACACGTCAACCAACACATCAACCAACACGTTAACCAACACGTCAACCAACACGTCAACCAACACGTCAACCAACACGTCAACCAACGCCAGCAGTTAGAGTTTAAAACACGATGTCAACTTCGTGAATTGAGACAAATCTCGGCGGTTGGTTTCAACTTACGTACTTAACTTACACAAGTAGAGTAAGTCAATGTCGACACTTGTCACTCTTTAGACAACCTCACTTCTTCGTGTCATAATAAGCTGCTTCAACCTAGTCGCACGATTTTCAGGAAACCTAAAGCCGCACCGAATACTTGGATCTGGTATCCGATCAACGTATCTTCGTAAAACGGTTCGTATGATATCTTACTAAAAGTTACTCCTCGTTTTTCGTGCGTTTTTCCTACGAAAGTCGAGCCACATGTGTCAATTTCTGCTCGTTAAATGCGTGCAGTCTTTTCAAAATAAGCAAACAACTCGGTCAGGTTTGGGCAACAAACCTTTTGAAGAAAGATTCTTGTTTTGGTTCTGTAAAATAACTACAGAAATGCCGTTACAGAATTACGCAAGTCACGTGACTAATAAATCAAAGTTGACTTCTTGTTTCTCGTTCAGACCAGACGGGTGGCTCTGCTGGAGGCAGTGTGCACCTGTAGTGGAATGTAATGGTGATGGCTAGACCGTCATTGCGATGACTAGACCGTCATTGCAGCCACTTTTGCCCTGCAATGTGGTAACAGTTGGTTTTATCAGGCATAAAACAGCTAGAATAAAATCTTAGGGTAATAGTGTTTTCCTTTTTGAACAAGGGAAAGATGAGCATGTGGGAAAAAGGCGGGATGGTTTTGTGAGTACATCTTCCAAGCAGCAGTCAAGATAGACCCTCCAACTGGTGTCTGCACACACTCTACACCTCGCTCTGAGCAATCCTCGATTTGAGTGTGAAACTCTTGCTGCCTCTATCCACCAGAGAGGTGGCGGTAAAAGTGGTTTGTGATTTTATTCTTTATGGAAGAATGTCGGCCAGTGGTTTTCATAGTAATGGTGCATTCATTGCTCTCTTTGCATATGCTCAACATGTTTCAGACACTACTACTTTCCTTAACTACGGGAAACTCTTACATGCTGGAGATGGTAATCAACCATTTTCATAAAGACAAAGGTTTCTGCCCAGCCTCATGTGTACAGGGCGCCCAGATGTCATCTAGAGACCTCTTGATCTGCAGTCAATTGCTCTACCATTGAACGATGAAGAGTTATTGCACCAGACAGCTCTACAGGAGAAGTTAGAGCATACCAGACGTCAGACGTTGCAGGAGGTTCTGCTGATGCATGCTCTCGCATATTTGCATCATCTGAATTAGTAAAGCAAACATTCCAACGTTATTGTCGCCAGAAGCGTTCAGGACTCTCCAGCGTTTCATAACTGCAGGAAGAGACGTTTGACTTTCGGCCTCCTTTAGTGTCTCATAACATCTGACATGAAAGAGGAAAAGGAGCTGACGCACGTTAGGAACGCAGCAACTCCCACCACCACCAGCCTCACATGCAAACACAGGCACATACGAGAAGACACATAAAACACCAACAACAAGGGAAAAGAGATGTAGTGCTCGTAGTGTCTGTTATAAGCTCAGCTGATACTCAAACACCATAAGAGTTAAGGAGAGACAACAACAGTGTGATGAACTGCAGGGAGAACATGCAACTCTGTGCTGAGTTAGGCTGCCTGCAGCGTGTCGGAGTGGCGGTCGGTGCTCATGACGCGGGTTAACGCGCTGAAGGTGGATTCACACATCTTGTTTTTAGAGAATCAGAGAAAAACAAAAAGTGCACCACAAAAAATGTGCAATGCATCAGACAAGAGGAAAGTATGATGTGATGCTGTGATGCAATGCGTTACGATACAACATGGAGAGTTATTAGGCTCTTTTAAAACAGGCTTTTCACAATAAAAGACATCTTTGTGAAACAGACTAAGAGAGCGTGTTCCAGTCTGTAAGCTTTGTGTCTCTGCAGGTTGATGAAGACGAAGTTTCTGCAGCTTCAGACTTCTCTGCTGGTTTGGATCACTCAGCGCTGAACCTGTGAACTTCAGAAAGGCCAGGAAGGGACAGAGAACAGGTGAAGCACACTGAGCCCAGGTGGTCAAGCAAGCTAACTTAGCAAGCCAGCTAGCCTGACGAGGCTTATTTCTTTATTATATTTGACATGATCTGCAGTGTTCTAGTCTGCAAGCTGTTCACCGACTCTCACTATACAGTGAAGCTGTCTTCTCAAAGCTTTTAATGAAACCTTGAGAATTCAAATGTTTTGGTCTTTTACTCTGAGCTGATCGATCCGTTCCGTGATCCATCAGTGTTGAGTTGCAAACGATATGGTCACAGCTCCGTTTCAGGAACGGCAGAAATAAAAGCGTCTGTATGAGCTGCAGCAGCGTGTGAGTTAGCAGCATGCAGTGTCTCTGTGTGGTTGTGCTGCTACATGACGGCGTCGTATTACCAAGCAGCTTCCTCCCATCTCTGAGCTCCTCTCCTCTGGAGGTGCGGGTGGCTCTGCTCACAGGTGAAACCCCGTCTTCACACACACACACACACACACACACACACACACACACTTTGATCTGAGGGGTGGGTCGTTCAACCGGTGGGAATTTCCCCTTGTATCTCAGAAGGAGGGTCCGCTTCCTCCTCCTCCTCCTCCTTCAAATAAATGAAAAAGAAAAATCTATTTCTTCTTCCTGCAGGTCTTGTGAAGCTTCTCGATGGTTGCCCTTCGGGTGTTGGAAGCCTCCTCTTTCTCACTCCCTTTTCTTTCTTCCTCTCCTCCTCCACTCACGCTCAATCCCCCCGTTGTTCGTCGCCCTGTGATCCCCTCACAGCCGGGCCACCGGGCGTGTTCCTCAGGCCTCCTATGAGGCCTCGGTGTCACACATCAAACAGGCCCTCATGAGCTTCATTACATGCTCACTGTGTCGCTGACTAACGCTTGAAGGGTCCCGTTCTTCCTCCTCCATCGTTCACGTGACCGATTCCACTGTAAGGTACGCATCTTCATGTTTGTTTAGACTTGTACTGCTTCTGATATGTTGTGTTACTGTACTTCTTGAATTATATTTTAGGTCTTTTCACATTTACTTTGTTATGTTCTGTCCTTCATGGAGCCTCCTCAGAGAAAGCATTTCAGACAGTTTATATTTGATGTTGTACGATAAACATCTTGAATCTTAACTGTAAGAACGCAAATCAAATAGAAGAAGTATTGATGGAGACTGCAAACGAGCACAGTGACACGATTTTCCATTTGAAAAACAAATGATGGCCTTGAAACAGGGAAGCACCCCCCCCCCCACACACACACACACACACACACACACACCTCTCCCCCTCAGGGGTAAAACGTTAAGACTTTCCTCACAACAACATGGAGAATGCACAAGGAGACGACGACATTAAAATGTAGAATAAATAAATGCCCTTCGCACAACTTAGTGAGATATAAATTCCCGACAGTTGTTAAAGAAGAGGTTTGATATCATGATGAATGTGGTGACTATAGTGCACAGCGTTCACATGCATTCAGGAAATCGAGCGCAGCGATGAGGGTTAAGATAGGCTGAGGTTAGAGAGGCGGCTGTGTAACTGAAAGGTCACAGGTGTGATCTCTCTGCACGGAGAGCTGAACGGGCCTGAAGGAGACGCTGTGCTGTACATCTGACAACTGCTGCTGTGACGCTCCTTCGTCTCCACAGAGAGTTTAAAATGAGAGAACAGCTCACACACTGCAGGGCTCAGAGTTCTGAAAGAACACCTGTGTTTCCCATCTCTCTCTCCATCTCTCTCTCCATCTCTCTCTCCATCTCTCTCTCCATCTCTCTCTCCAGCTCTCTCTCCA
>NW_022283573.1:0-5467 GCF_004355925.1 Anarrhichthys ocellatus
TCAGTCTGTCTCCTCTCCTCCTTTAGTCTGTCTCCTCTCCTCTCCTTTAGTCTGTCTCCTCTCCTCCAGTCTGTCTCCTCTCCTCTCCTTCAGTTTGTGTCCTCTCCTCCTTCAGTCTGTCTCCTCTCCTCCTTTAGTCTGTGTCCTCTCCTCCTTCAGTCTGTCTCCTCTCCTCTCCTTCAGTTTGTGTCCTCTCCTCCTTTAGTCTGTCTCCTCTCCTCTCCTTCAGTTTGTGTCCTCTCCTTTAGTCTGTCTCCTCTCCTCTCCTTCAGTTTGTGTCCTCTCCTCCTTCAGTCTGTCTCCTCTCCTCCTTTAGTCTGTCTCCTCTCCTCCTTTAGTCTGTGTCCTCTCCTCCTTCAGTCTGTCTCCTCTCCTCCTTTAGTCTGTCTCCTCTCCTCCTTTAGTCTGTCTCCTCTCCTTCAGTCTGTCTCCTCTCCTCCTTCAGTCTGTGTCCTCTCCTCCTTCAGTCTGTGTCCTCCCCTCCTTTAGTCTGTCTCCTCTCCTTCGGTCTGTGTCCTCTCCTCCTTCAGTCTGTGTCCTCTCCTCCTTCAGTCTGTCTCCTCTCCTTCAGTCTGTCTCCTCTCCTCCTTTAGTCTGTCTCCTCTCCTTCAGTCTGTCTCCTCTCCTCCTTTAGTCTGTCTCCTCTCCTTCGGTCTGTGTCCTCTCCTCCTTCGGTCTGTGTCCTCTCCTCCTTCAGTCTGTGTCCTCTCCTCCTTCAGTCTGTCTCCTCTCATTAGGGCCCGAGCACCGACGTAGTCGGAGCGGAGGACCTATTGTTTTTCGTATGTTTATTAGGGCCCGAGCACCGACATCGGGCCGCGAGGTCCCTATTGAAACTGTAGGAATTATTATTATTATTATTCTTTTTCTCTCGAATGAAACACCTTTTTGGGGGCTTTATCATGTCCCGAACATCCCCATATTTGGTGAGAATATCAGGACTGCTGAAAAATTTGATATTTTATGGGTCCCATGCTCGAACATGAAAAAATTACTCGCTAGCGCCCCCTAGAATTTAGCCCCATCATCCAGTATGACCAATTAACTTGAAATTTTACACAGGCATGCCACCAAATGAGGTCTACAAAAAAGCCTCTTGGAAGCCCCTAAGCTCCGCCTACCAAAATTTTGAATTTTGTGAAAAACCCATTTGTGCACGCTGAGTCCGATTGCGACAAAATTTGCTGTGGATCAGTATTGGATCTATATAATAACATTTCATCAAAAGATGTTTGATATCTCATTACGTTTAGAAGATATGGACCAATGAACTTCATAAGGCGTGGCTTTGTATTTCAATACTCATAACTTCAAAACCATCTAACCTATAATCGCAAAATTTGTCTCATATGTGCACATCGTATATTGTTATGTACCCTACAATTTTCATTCCATTCAACCACTTGGGAGCGATACAGTAGTTAAGCCATTTTTGGCTTTTTTGTCAATTTTCATCGTTTTCAGACGTTGTACTTTAATGAACTCCTCCCACAGAATTCATGCGATCGACTTCAAATTTTGTTAGGATGATCTAAAGATATTAATGATGAAAAGTTACTAAAATGGTCTACCGACATTGAATGACCTTCATTTTATGTGGCGCCCATTGCCGTGGCAACGCGTCATTCACCATGAAAAATTAAGCTTATTTTTCTGTGGCTTAGGATGTTCAGCAAGCCTTGTAACTTTGCACAGGTGTCATAGGTGATGTAAATAAATATTTCATATGGCTTTTTGGCGTGACCGTTGGAAATTGCCTCAATAGCGCCCCCTACAAATATTCAAAAACGCAGCCCCAGCGCTACGTTTGATGTACATATATGATATTTGGTGGGGACATGTACCACATGGAGACTTAAAAGAAAGTCTCTTGGGACCATGCTCTAAAACCAACCGGAAGTCGGCCATTTTGATTTTTGTGTGAATTTTCCCATGATTTCTAGTCGCTATACTCTAACGAACTCCTCCGAGGGATTTTGTCAGATCCACTTCAAATGTGGTCAGTATAATCTAAAGACCTTTGCAATTAAAAGTTACTCAAAGCTTTACGTTTGATAGAATGGCGTAGCCATGACGTGGCGGCCATTGTAGGTGATTCGCTATTAAACAACAAGCTGATGTAACTCCACTGGACTTGCTCAAATATGTCCCAAACTTGCCAGATTTGATAAGTCATGGCCTGAGGATGTCTACAAGCCAATTTTCACTCAAAGTCATAGCGCCACCTACTGGCAACAGGAATACAGCGTTATGTGACAAACTGAATCCGATTTATATGACATTTACATGATGTGGTCTATACTTGATGTAGAGCAACACAATGCATGTTTGCGCGTGTTCTCTAGCGCCACAAAGTGGATACAGGAACTGGTGGAATATTTGCACTACATCATTTCCAGCGTCACATAGTCCAAGCATTAAAAATATGTCTAACTTGTGGGCACGCTGTCTGATGGTCGCAGATATTTATGGCCGCTTCTGCCGGCGTCCCGCCAGTACCCCCGAGATGCGGGAAGGTGCGAGGGCCCGTTCATCGCTGCTCGCAGCTTTAATTATTATTATTTTACCACTTTCGTTGCAAAAAGGAGGTGCTTGGGATACTGGAAAACTTCTGAAATTCGGCACGCAAGCCAGAATTTGCAAAAATTGCAGTGTGATTGGGGTATCCAGCTGCAGTATGAAATATTGGCTTGATAGCGCCCCCTATTGAGTAGCCCCAACATTGGGTTTCACCTAGCTGTATGAAATTTGGTAGGTATGTGGATTGTGATGGGACGTACAAAAAATCCTCTTGGAATTTTTCTCTAAACCAAACAGGAAGTCGGCCATTTTGATTTTTATGACGTTTTTGGACCGTTTCAAGGAGTCGTACTTTAATGAACTCCTCCTAGAGATTTAACCCGATTGACTTCAGATTCGGTCAGTATGCTCTTGAGACCTTGTCAGTGAAAAGTTACTGAAAGCTCAAAGTTATCGAACTATGTGTTCGTGACGTGGCGTCAAAAAAACACCATTCGCCGCAAAACAGGAAGTTGTTGTAACTCGGCCGTACATTGTCGAATCTGCTCCAAATCTCTCATATGTCATAACATCCTGACCCAGAACACATCTATATGATAATTTAGAATAATAGTAATAGCGCCACCTAGTGGCAACTGGAAGTTGTAAGTTGTGTACTTTGACATCCTGCTCCTCACAGATTAATCAGATCCCTCTAAAATGTTGTCAGAACAGCCTTAAGACCTTGATAATGCTTCATTGTGAAGATTGTAAGAAATTGTTGAAGGGCGGCGACGTGGCGGCTCGGCGAATTTCGTTCCTTCGCCATGAACGAATAAACTGATGTAACTCAACTCCACATCATCAGATCTTTACCAGATTTCACAGGTTTGATGAGACTCCAGGCCTGAAGACATCTGCAGGCCAATTTTGAATCATAGTCATAGCGCCACCTACTGGTAACAGCAAGTTAAAGTCTTTATACTTTGGCTTGTTTCTCTTAGTAGGTAAATCAAATCAACATCAAATTACTTCCACACAAATGTAACAAGTTCATGCCAGTTCATGAAGCTTTTGTTTCGAACGCCATGGCGACGCAGTCTTCGCCGTTAACAACGAAGGTAATTTTGAGAGGCTAAAAATGCTCGAAACATAAGCAAACTTGGCAAGCAGATTACAAGCCCGAAATGTAGTTATAGAATATGATTTTATTGCTTCAGACTGGCAAATCGGCTCAATAGCGCCCCCTACAAAATTTCGACGAAGCAGCCCTCGCAGTATGTTTGACCTAGATGTATGAAATTTGGTAGGAACATGTATCACATATGGACTTAAATAAAAGTCTCTTGGGGCCATGCTCTAACCCCAACTGGAAGTCAGCCATTTTGAATTTCTTATGAATTTCTAGTGTCGCTTTTGTCATTTCCAGGCGCTACACTTTAACGAACTCCTCCTAGGGAATTAACCAGATCAACTTCAAATTTGGTCGGTACAGTCTAAAGACATTTGTGATGAAAAGTTACTCAAAGCTTGTTTCATGAAAAGCTGTTGCCGTGGCGACGCATTCTTCACCATGAACAATTAAGGTGTTTTTGAGAGGCTAGAAATGCTCAAAACATAAGCAAACTTGGCATACACATTTAAAGCCCAAAATGTAGTTAGAATATGATTTTATTGGTTCAGAGTGGCAAATCGGCTCAATAGCGCCCTCTACAAAATTTCGACGCAGCAGCCCTCGCTCTACGTTTCACATACATCTACAAAATTTGGTAGGCACATGTATCACATGTGGACTTAAAATAAAGTGTCTTGGGACCATGCTCTAAACCCAACCGGAAGTCAGCCATTTTGAATTTTGTATGAATTTCTCGTGTTTTTTTTCCATTTCCAGGTGCTGTACTACGAACTCCTCCTAGGGAATTAATCCAATCAGCTTAGAATTTGGTCAGAACAATCTAAAGACCTTAGCGATTAAAAGTTACTAAAAGCTTTAGGTTTCATCGAACGACGTGGATATGGTGTGATGGCGATTTTACATGGGTCGCCATCATCCATCAAGCTGTTGTAACTCGACTGTACTTTGTCAAAACTGTCCCAAACTTGACATGCTTGTTGACTGTCATGGCTTTAGGACTTCTGCGTGCCAATATTAACTCATAGCAATAGCGCCACCTACTGATAAGCACGGACGTAAGCAGGATTCTATAATTACAGCGGCCCAAACACTGAACTTATTGAAAGGGTTTGTGGGCACACCATGAGAAAAAGATTTCTCTGATCTAAATATCTGCAAACTAAGATGCTTGAGGGCAAAAGTTAGATAACAGTGGATTTTCAAACCATGTCAGTGGGCATTAGTATAAATGATCTGTCCAGAGCTTCTTCATGACAATCAGGTTAAACGTTATAATGAATGCTTCACTACAATCTAAAGTTACAGAAGAACTTAAAATGAAAACAGTGTCAAATTAAAGTGTTCAAGTAACAGCAAATGGCACTACTGTTTTGTTAACTTTCATGTAAGTCCAAATACAATCAGCAGGACACTGCAGGGAGTTGAACCCCATCCCAGTAAACTGACAGTCTGTTATGTTACAAACACTGAAGCACATTCATTTTCTTAATGATCTTTAAAGGCTTACATTTATGATTGTATCGGAGGTACACTCAAAACATTTGAGGCTTAAGACCTGGCAACATGATCTTGCTACGCTGCTGGTCTACGCAGGAAATATCTCACGCGTGCACGCAGAGTGTGATGGTCACAGAAATTCATGGTCAGAGCCCTGCCAGTACCCTCAACGTGCGTGAAGTTGCGAGGGCCCGATCAATGCTGCTCGCAGATTTAATTCAGTCTGTGTCCCCGTCCTCTCCTCCTTCAGTCTGTGTCCCCGTCCTCTCCTCCTTCAGTCTGTGTCCCCGTCCTCTCCTCCTTCAGTCTGTGTCCTCTCCTCCTTCAGTCTGTGTC
>NW_022283574.1:0-5465 GCF_004355925.1 Anarrhichthys ocellatus
TCAGTCTGTCTCCTCTCCTCCTTTAGTCTGTCTCCTCTCCTCTCCTTTAGTCTGTCTCCTCTCCTCCAGTCTGTCTCCTCTCCTCTCCTTCAGTTTGTGTCCTCTCCTCCTTCAGTCTGTCTCCTCTCCTCCTTTAGTCTGTGTCCTCTCCTCCTTCAGTCTGTCTCCTCTCCTCTCCTTCAGTTTGTGTCCTCTCCTCCTTTAGTCTGTCTCCTCTCCTCTCCTTCAGTTTGTGTCCTCTCCTTTAGTCTGTCTCCTCTCCTCTCCTTCAGTTTGTGTCCTCTCCTCCTTCAGTCTGTCTCCTCTCCTCCTTTAGTCTGTCTCCTCTCCTCCTTTAGTCTGTGTCCTCTCCTCCTTCAGTCTGTCTCCTCTCCTCCTTTAGTCTGTCTCCTCTCCTCCTTTAGTCTGTCTCCTCTCCTTCAGTCTGTCTCCTCTCCTCCTTCAGTCTGTGTCCTCTCCTCCTTCAGTCTGTGTCCTCCCCTCCTTTAGTCTGTCTCCTCTCCTTCGGTCTGTGTCCTCTCCTCCTTCAGTCTGTCCTCTCCTCCTTCAGTCTGTCTCCTCTCCTTCAGTCTGTCTCCTCTCCTCCTTTAGTCTGTCTCCTCTCCTTCAGTCTGTCTCCTCTCCTCCTTTAGTCTGTCTCCTCTCCTTCGGTCTGTGTCCTCTCCTCCTTCGGTCTGTGTCCTCTCCTCCTTCAGTCTGTGTCCTCTCCTCCTTCAGTCTGTCTCCTCTCATTAGGGCCCGAGCACCGACGTAGTCGGAGCGGAGGACCTATTGTTTTTCGTATGTTTATTAGGGCCCGAGCACCGACATTGGGCCGCGAGGTCCCTATTGAAACTGTAGGAATTATTATTATTATTATTCTTTTTCTCTCGAATGAAACACCTTTTTGGGGGCTTTATCATGTCCCGAACATCCCCATATTTGGTGAGAATATCAGGACTGCTGAAAAATTTGATATTTTATGGGTCCCATGCTCGAACATGAAAAAATTACTCGCTAGCGCCCCCTAGAATTTAGCCCCATCATCCAGTATGACCAATTAACTTGAAATTTTACACAGGCATGCCACTAAATGAGGTCTACAAAAAAGCCTCTTGGAAGCCCCTAAGCTCCGCCTACCAAAATTTTGAATTTTGTGAAAAACCCATTTGTGCACGCTGAGTCCGATTGCGACAAAATTTGCTGTGGATCAGTATTGGATCTATATAATAACATTTCATCAAAAGATGTTTGATATCTCATTACGTTTAGAAGATATGGACCAATGAACTTCATAAGGCGTGGCTTTGTATTTCAATACTCATAACTTCAAAACCATCTAACCTATAATCGCAAAATTTGTCTCATATGTGCACATCGTATATTGTTATGTACCCTACAATTTTCATTCCATTCAACCACTTGGGAGCGATACAGTAGTTAAGCCATTTTTGGCTTTTTTGTCAATTTTCATCGTTTTCAGACGTTGTACTTTAATGAACTCCTCCCACAGAATTCATGCGATCGACTTCAAATTTTGTTAGGATGATCTAAAGATATTAATGATGAAAAGTTACTAAAATGGTCTACCGACATTGAATGACCTTCATTTTATGTGGCGCCCATTGCCGTGGCAACGCGTCATTCACCATGAAAAATTAAGCTTATTTTTCTGTGGCTTAGGATGTTCAGCAAGCCTTGTAACTTTGCACAGGTGTCATAGGTGATGTAAATAAATATTTCATATGGCTTTTTGGCGTGACCGTTGGAAATTGCCTCAATAGCGCCCCCTACAAATATTCAAAAACGCAGCCCCAGCGCTACGTTTGATGTACATATATGATATTTGGTGGGGACATGTACCACATGGAGACTTAAAAGAAAGTCTCTTGGGACCATGCTCTAAAACCAACCGGAAGTCGGCCATTTTGATTTTTGTGTGAATTTTCCCATGATTTCTAGTCGCTATACTCTAACGAACTCCTCCGAGGGATTTTGTCAGATCCACTTCAAATGTGGTCAGTATAATCTAAAGACCTTTGCAATTAAAAGTTACTCAAAGCTTTACGTTTGATAGAATGGCGTAGCCATGACGTGGCGGCCATTGTAGGTGATTCGCTATTAAACAACAAGCTGATGTAACTCCACTGGACTTGCTCAAATATGTCCCAAACTTGCCAGATTTGATAAGTCATGGCCTGAGGATGTCTACAAGCCAATTTTCACTCAAAGTCATAGCGCCACCTACTGGCAACAGGAATACAGCGTTATGTGACAAACTGAATCCGATTTATATGACATTTACATGATGTGGTCTATACTTGATGTAGAGCAACACAATGCATGTTTGCGCGTGTTCTCTAGCGCCACAAAGTGGATACAGGAACTGGTGGAATATTTGCACTACATCATTTCCAGCGTCACATAGTCCAAGCATTAAAAATATGTCTAACTTGTGGGCACGCTGTCTGATGGTCGCAGATATTTATGGCCGCTTCTGCCGGCGTCCCGCCAGTACCCCCGAGATGCGGGAAGGTGCGAGGGCCCGTTCATCGCTGCTCGCAGCTTTAATTATTATTATTTTACCACTTTCGTTGCAAAAAGGAGGTGCTTGGGATACTGGAAAACTTCTGAAATTCGGCACGCAAGCCAGAATTTGCAAAAATTGCAGTGTGATTGGGGTATCCAGCTGCAGTATGAAATATTGGCTTGATAGCGCCCCCTATTGAGTAGCCCCAACATTGGGTTTCACCTAGCTGTATGAAATTTGGTAGGTATGTGGATTGTGATGGGACGTACAAAAAATCCTCTTGGAATTTTTCTCTAAACCAAACAGGAAGTCGGCCATTTTGATTTTTATGACGTTTTTGGACCGTTTCAAGGAGTCGTACTTTAATGAACTCCTCCTAGAGATTTAACCCGATTGACTTCAGATTCGGTCAGTATGCTCTTGAGACCTTGTCAGTGAAAAGTTACTGAAAGCTCAAAGTTATCGAACTATGTGTTCGTGACGTGGCGTCAAAAAAACACCATTCGCCGCAAAACAGGAAGTTGTTGTAACTCGGCCGTACATTGTCGAATCTGCTCCAAATCTCTCATATGTCATAACATCCTGACCCAGAACACATCTATATGATAATTTAGAATAATAGTAATAGCGCCACCTAGTGGCAACTGGAAGTTGTAAGTTGTGTACTTTGACATCCTGCTCCTCACAGATTAATCAGATCCCTCTAAAATGTTGTCAGAACAGCCTTAAGACCTTGATAATGCTTCATTGTGAAGATTGTAAGAAATTGTTGAAGGGCGGCGACGTGGCGGCTCGGCGAATTTCGTTCCTTCGCCATGAACGAATAAACTGATGTAACTCAACTCCACATCATCAGATCTTTACCAGATTTCACAGGTTTGATGAGACTCCAGGCCTGAAGACATCTGCAGGCCAATTTTGAATCATAGTCATAGCGCCACCTACTGGTAACAGCAAGTTAAAGTCTTTATACTTTGGCTTGTTTCTCTTAGTAGGTAAATCAAATCAACATCAAATTAGTTCCACACAAATGTAACAAGTTCATGCCAGTTCATGAAGCTTTTGTTTCGAACGCCATGGCGACGCAGTCTTCGCCGTTAACAACGAAGGTAATTTTGAGAGGCTAAAAATGCTCGAAACATAAGCAAACTTGGCAAGCAGATTACAAGCCCGAAATGTAGTTATAGAATATGATTTTATTGCTTCAGACTGGCAAATCGGCTCAATAGCGCCCCCTACAAAATTTCGACGAAGCAGCCCTCGCAGTATGTTTGACCTAGATGTATGAAATTTGGTAGGAACATGTATCACATATGGACTTAAATAAAAGTCTCTTGGGGCCATGCTCTAACCCCAACTGGAAGTCAGCCATTTTGAATTTCTTATGAATTTCTAGTGTCGCTTTTGTCATTTCCAGGCGCTACACTTTAACGAACTCCTCCTAGGGAATTAACCAGATCAACTTCAAATTTGGTCGGTACAGTCTAAAGACATTTGTGATGAAAAGTTACTCAAAGCTTGTTTCATGAAAAGCTGTTGCCGTGGCGACGCATTCTTCACCATGAACAATTAAGGTGTTTTTGAGAGGCTAGAAATGCTCAAAACATAAGCAAACTTGGCATACACATTTAAAGCCCAAAATGTAGTTAGAATATGATTTTATTGGTTCAGAGTGGCAAATCGGCTCAATAGCGCCCTCTACAAAATTTCGACGCAGCAGCCCTCGCTCTACGTTTCACATACATCTACAAAATTTGGTAGGCACATGTATCACATGTGGACTTAAAATAAAGTGTCTTGGGACCATGCTCTAAACCCAACCGGAAGTCAGCCATTTTGAATTTTGTATGAATTTCTCGTGTTTTTTTTCCATTTCCAGGTGCTGTACTACGAACTCCTCCTAGGGAATTAATCCAATCAGCTTAGAATTTGGTCAGAACAATCTAAAGACCTTAGCGATTAAAAGTTACTAAAAGCTTTAGGTTTCATCGAACGACGTGGATATGGTGTGATGGCGATTTTACATGGGTCGCCATCATCCATCAAGCTGTTGTAACTCGACTGTACTTTGTCAAAACTGTCCCAAACTTGACATGCTTGTTGACTGTCATGGCTTTAGGACTTCTGCGTGCCAATATTAACTCATAGCAATAGCGCCACCTACTGATAAGCACGGACGTAAGCAGGATTCTATAATTACAGCGGCCCAAACACTGAACTTATTGAAAGGGTTTGTGGGCACACCATGAGAAAAAGATTTCTCTGATCTAAATATCTGCAAACTAAGATGCTTGAGGGCAAAAGTTAGATAACAGTGGATTTTCAAACCATGTCAGTGGGCATTAGTATAAATGATCTGTCCAGAGCTTCTTCATGACAATCAGGTTAAACGTTATAATGAATGCTTCACTACAATCTAAAGTTACAGAAGAACTTAAAATGAAAACAGTGTCAAATTAAAGTGTTCAAGTAACAGCAAATGGCACGACTGTTTTGTTAACTTTCATGTAAGTCCAAATACAATCAGCAGGACACTGCAGGGAGTTGAACCCCATCCCAGTAAACTGACAGTCTGTTATGTTACAAACACTGAAGCACATTCATTTTCTTAATGATCTTTAAAGGCTTACATTTATGATTGTATCGGAGGTACACTCAAAACATTTGAGGCTTAAGACCTGGCAACATGATCTTGCTACGCTGCTGGTCTACGCAGGAAATATCTCACGCGTGCACGCAGAGTGTGATGGTCACAGAAATTCATGGTCAGAGCCCTGCCAGTACCCTCAACGTGCGTGAAGTTGCGAGGGCCCGATCAATGCTGCTCGCAGATTTAATTCAGTCTGTGTCCCCGTCCTCTCCTCCTTCAGTCTGTGTCCCCGTCCTCTCCTCCTTCAGTCTGTGTCCCCGTCCTCTCCTCCTTCAGTCTGTGTCCTCTCCTCCTTCAGTCTGTGTC
>NW_022283575.1:0-5461 GCF_004355925.1 Anarrhichthys ocellatus
ATCAACTTTTTGATGATATTCTAATTATATGACCAGCACCTGTATATTGTCAGAAGACGTGCCGACCACGTAGCCAGTAATTGTTCTCTCCTCTTCCTCCCGTCCAGCCTCCACGTCTCGCTCAGCACCCAGGGTCAGACCATGCTGTCGGCGCTGGTCTTCAGCACACTGCTGTGGCTCTCCCTCATCCTGGCGCTCCGGTTCTGCCTCAAGCTGCTCCTCTCGTACCACCAGTGGATGTTCGAGCAGCACGGCCGGGTTTCCAACACCACCAAAGTCTGGGTGGTAAGCCATGCCTCTCCTCGGTTATCACAGATCCATAGTGGCTGCTGCAACGGCACGGGATGCTTTAAAGAAAGACCGTTTACAGACCTATAATCGTCTTATTCTTACTTTTAATCCCAGTAAAATATGTAGACATTGTGAACACTGGTTTGGAACGTGACGATCGCCACGGACCCTTTTACAGGGGAGAACATTTTCCAAGGACCCCATCTCAATCGTGACACCCATAAAGCATACGCTCACTACCTTTCGTACTCTCGGATGCTATTGGAAGTAATTGTATTCTCAAACCTTTCAACCTAAATACGTCAGACCTCATTCAAAGCAGTAAAATGAACCAAATTTCACTTTGAATCCTGTTAAGATGAGATGAGATCATCCTTTCATTTGGACTACACTTACAGCATTTAAAGCCCACATTCAGAGTACAGACAGTAGCAAGACTGACATAGTCCTGATAAATCCCGGTCTTTGAACTTTACACTTACTGACTTTCAGTAAGTTCTTCAACTGGACTATAAGTAACGTATTGCTGTGTGATACAATCATATCAGAGTTTCTATTGGCCCAAAGCTAACACAGGTGGGACTAATGTACACAGTTTTTTTTTTTTTTTTTTTTTTTAAAAGCATGTGCCCTTTTTGTAATGACGGCGCACAATTTTATCATTTATAGCAAATTTATGTCGCGCTCATTCAGATGATTTGTTAAATTCCCCCTTTTGTTTACCTGCCTGGTTGATGGCGGGTGCTAAGTGTAGCTAGCGACGGAGAGCGAGCTTTACCCAGCACACTGTTCGGCTGTGTAGCGGTCCCCTCTAAATACACTAAACCGTGTGCACATAGCGCACTACTAATACATGTGTCCCGTAGATCGCCACATAGACCAGGCGCTCCTTCCCTTTCAGTTACACACGTTACGTCTGTTATATGTTGAAGTGTCTCTAGAGTTCTCACCTCCTCCTGTCCCCCCCCCCAGACTCTGCTGAGTTTACTGTCGAGCAGGAAGCCTCTGCTGTACAGCTACCAAACCTCTCTGCCTCATCTGCCTGTTCCTTCCATCAAAGACACAGTGAGCCGGGTGAGCTGACACACACACGCGCACACACACACACACACGTACGTGAACACACCTGTGGACACACCTGGACACATTTCCTGGGCACACACTTGTACACAGGAAACAGTGTCTATGTACATATAATGGTTTAGTTAAAGAATTACATTTCAGATGAGATCAATTTGATGATAATTTCATAAGCACAAAACCATATTGTGACTGATGTTGTTTTCTCTCTCTCAGTATCTGAAGTCGGCGCGTCCTCTCTTGACCGATCCGGAGTTCAAACGCATGACTGAGCTGGCCGACCAGTTCGAGTCCAACCTGGGAAACCGTCTGCAGCGCTACCTGAAACTCAAAGCTCTGTGGGCCACCAACTATGTGAGTGCAGTTGGCTCAAACGACGAGTCTAATGATCAATCCGTTGATCGGTTGATGGCCATCTACTGTTGTCCCTCATACAACCTCACTTCAAGAAACATCCAACGTAACCCTTTAAACTCAGAAAAGCTGTTTTTCAACATGTGCACAACAGCAACAGTTTTCTGGCTGGGTGCTCCTCCTCGGGTTTTAGTGCCTTGTTTTGTGCACACATGAGCATCTTGAAATGTTTAGCTCCTTCCTGCATTAAAATGTTTCCCTCTTGTTTTCTTTCAACTCTGTAATCCTGTATTCCATAGCATCGTTGTACAAACTGTTCTGGTCAGACTTCTAATAGAGGTCCACACTCCCTGATGCAACATCACTATTAAAATAATAATACACAAAGTGCTTCACAATGGGGGAATATAGACATGGAATGAACATAAACCAGGGAAAGTGAGATCAATTGAATACATAGAATGCAAAACATGAGATGGAAAATATGAATTAAAAATAATAAAATCAGTACCCATATTTGCAGCATGCACATATACATCAATAAACACAGCAGCAAATGTCCCCGTGGTGGAGTTTCTAAAGCTTTTAAGACAAAAACTTCTTTCTCCTCGAGTACCAAAAGATAACCTGGAAGTTCGACCTTTTCCCACTTAAATAAAAGGTCACTTTGTCTGCTCTGCAGGTGACTGATCTTCTGGGCAGCTTTGGTGTTTTCGATGTTAAGCACGCGGTACAAAGTGTACAGAGTGATTTTGTTTTGTTTGTCCTGTTTTTATTGTGAGCGATCAACTTGTAATGTGCTGCTGTGGTTCCAGGTGAGCGACTGGTGGGAGGAATACATCTACTTGAGGGGCCGAAGTCCCATCATGGTCAACAGCAACTACTATGGCATGGTAACCAGCTGCCTTTTCCTAAATATTAGAGCTTAGAGAAATACTCTTCCTCCATGTCTTTAAAAGCATTCATCTTGAGAGACTTTTTTTTAAAATTTATTCCAACATCCTGTGTGCGTCCTTTCCAGGACTTCATGTACGTGACCCCGACCTCTGTGCAGTCGGCCAGAGCGGGCAACATCATCACTGCCCTGCTGCTCTACCGCCGCAAGGTCAACCGGGAGGAACTCAAACCGGTAAGGCCGCGTGGGATTGTGCATGTGGTTTCGTGGGAAGGATGGCATGTTTGCAGGGGGTCTGGAGCGAGACAGTGTAGCCTTAACGTCTCTTATCTTAGTAATCCATCTCGATATGCGTGTTAAACACGAGAGCGAGGAGGCAGTAAGGAGACGAGCTCTCCACAAGGGATGTGGAGCAAGAAGTGCTCACTCTAAGCAGATGGACGTGACCGTATATATCTTGAGGCAATAGGTTAAAGTTTGTTCAGAGGAAGGATGATTTAAGCCACGTGTGTGGGGAGGGCAGTTGCATAAGAATCTGCTGAGTCGGTGTTTTCATGCACACACACACACACAGAGCAAAGACAAAATATCTTGGTTGCTGCACAACTTCCCATTGTTTGTTTCGATAAAGTGTGTTGTACTACAAGTATGAATTCAGCCAATAGAGACGAGCAAGAAGAAAGTTGGGGTCGGAGTGTGCATTCATTCAGTTTATTCTTCATCCAGCAGTGTTGGCCAATTATTTTGTTAAAGGATAAATTGGGTATTTCTCTCTCTTAAGTGACTAATGGGGACAACTGTTTAAAAATGTATTTTTTAATTTAAATTGGTCCAGAATTGAGCGAGAGCGCTGCAGCCACTTAACGGGGCTGCGATGTAATCCTACCGGGCAATTCCTCCCGTCAATGTGCGTCCATTTAAAGTGCTCGTTTGTGCTGCTATGGCTGTCAACACGATGGATTCTACAGAGAAATAAAACCTGTTTTCTTTCCCTTTCGCTTGATCACGACTTTTTATCCTATTGTGTCTAACGAAGTCTCGCCTCAAGGACAATTCTCGTTCTGAAATCTTGAAGAGAATAAAAGTGAGCGTTTGAGAGAGGAGTGCCGTTGTTCACCGAGTTAGTTGCGTAGCTTACCTAAAAGATCTTCAATCTCATGGCTGTATATTTAAGTGATTTTGACAATGTGGATGAGGCCTGACCCTCTCGCGAGATTTCCGAACGAGACTTCTCCTTGAGGCGAGACTTCGTAAGACACAAAAGCAAACCGACCAGATTGGGCGAAAGGTAAAGATGAGAGGTTTTATTTCTCTGTGGGGACCTGTCCATAATGTTGTCAGACACTTACAATAATTATCAAAAAATGAAACAAAAGTATTCTGAATATGTGGCCATATGCGTAAATGCCAAAGAGAATGTTATAATAACAATAGATGTGTGTTTCTCTGTGTGTCAGAGTCGTGTTCCAGGCACCGTCATCCCTCTGTGTGCCGCTCAGTGTGAGAGGATGTTCAACACAACGCGCACACCAGGAGTCGAGACTGGTAACACACACACACACACACACACACGTTAGCACACTTTACTGCTCCAGATAAGTCACACAGCTTCAAGTTTCTCAGCTGTAATCCTGCTGAAATCTCCTCTTACCTGGAAAAACCAGCTGAAGTGAAATGTACTACTGTTGGAGCAGATGATCCGATGAGCCAGAGGCATAACTCCTCTTTTCCTCCGCAGATGTGCTGCAGCACTGGCAGGACAGCGAGTTTGTGGCGGTGTACCACAAGGGCCGTTTTTTCCGCCTGTGGGTGTACCGGGCGGGCCGGCTGCTGTCTGCCAGAGAGATCGAGCACCAGATCCAGAGGATCCTGGACGACCCTTCCCCCCCGCAACCCGGAGAGGACAAACTGGGAGCTCTCACTGCTGGGGACAGGTAGGAACGCAAGAAGGAGCGGTGTATATTGGAATGTATTATTATATGTCGCATTGCGTCTCTTAACTGTATAACTTACCGGTTTATACATTAATAACTCAGTTGTAATGGCAAGAAAACGGGGTGTGTTTTTATATGTATGTTTTTTTAATTTTGAGAATGTTTTTATGCTTTTCCTTGTGCATCGGTAGGGGCATTTTTCGCTTTATTGTGTTGATGGATTTGGCTTAACTTTTAGCGAGGATGTTTATTTATTTATTTTAGATACAGACGCCCTTAAGGACAAAAATGTCCCCATTGAAACCACAGTTTCTGATCTCACGGCCATTAAAGCATAAAATCATGTATTCTAATATATCAGACCTTCAATCTACAACCCTGCTTTCAAAATTGTAGATTTTATTATTTTCCACCCGATTGAGCCATTTTCTCAGGTTTGCCCTATGGGACAAATACATGCTATTTAAAAAACAATATACCAGAATATGGCGTGAGTGCGTTTCTAATACATGACACTGTATGTACATTTTGAACACTTGATGGTGCTGCCATTTAGAACAACTATTTGACTTCTATCGATTACTCGTCTAGTCAAACATCAGTATACATGCACATTTGGGTTTTCTTGTCTAGAAACACAATTTCTTACAGTGTAACTGGGTGAAAACGTAACATTGTTTGGCCCCTGACTCGTATATGGCCCACTGTCAAATTTTGTTTTTACTCTTTTACAACAGAATTGGCCAGAGCAAATAGGATCTTGTCAATAGTTTATAGGACTATAGTGCGTCTGAGACCAGAGCACACACACCTCACACTGTGTACACATACTGTGTATATATATATATATATATATGTATGTATGTATGTATGTATGTATGTATGTATGTATGTATGTATGTATGTA
>NW_022283576.1:0-5461 GCF_004355925.1 Anarrhichthys ocellatus
ACATATACATACATATACATACATATACATATACATACATATACATATATATATATACACATATATATACATATACATATATATACACACACACACATATACATATATATATATATATATATATATACACACACACACACACACACACACACACACACACACACACACACACATCTCAACATGCTCAGTATATATAAATGCGCCTTCATATCAATAAATAGTGTTCCAGTTTACTCTAAGTTGAGAGAAACACAAGATACTTTGGTATAATGGTGGTCCGCCGTGGTATTTATTTAATGTAGGTCAGACTGACTTCTTTGTGAGCTTCTTCCGGGCTCAGTTTACTCTGGCCTATTCACACTGATGGGCTCAGGGTCTAATGTTACAGTAACTAGAGACGACAGCCACACCATGATGGAAAAGGGCAAGCTAACCTGTGGAGACTGAGCTGAAGCCCTGTGCGTAAGTCAAAGGCCTCTGTATTTGTTTGGGCAAACTGTTGCCATATAAGAAGACCAAAGGTGTGTCAAGGAAGGTTTTCAGAGTACAAGCGTTGGTGATTTAGGATGCGTTTTCCCTTCATCGATTGAAAAACTGTTTTTAAAATATCTTCATGGTGTGATGTAAAACAGAAACGTGGCCGACTGAGATAAAGTAAAGCAGACTGGTTGTTGTAGAAGTAATCGTACATTTAGAGGTTGTATGAAACAAAGCACTCACTTTGGGTCCGGAGGTCCTTCGGCCAGAGGCTTCATGGAGAGTTTGCACAGAGAGCGGAACACCAGAAAGGCGTCTTTCTGCAGGATGTGAGAGAACCGGGCGGCACCGTGGGGTCCCTGCAGGGCCTCAGCATCCTGAGACAGATGAAGAAAGTCTGCCTTACTTGTTTTGCAAACAATACGACAACATAAAAAAAGTTCAAACAGCTCGGATTTGTCTGGCTCCAACCTTTTTAGGTAATTTTAAAACTTTTCTTGTTCGGTGTTATGGTGTCAGTGTGGTTGGCTGGCTAGTTAGCTCGGTAGCTTGTCCTTCTCCAGAGTGGCGGGGAGTGAGGAGGAGTGCTGCCGCTGGCCACCAGCCCGCTGTGCGTCTGTTTGCCCAGCTAGCTAGCTGTCTGCTAGTTAGCAAACTAGCTCGCTTGCTAATTCCACTATGCTTCAATGGTACACTGGCTGAACAAAGATGTCACTTATCTGGTGACAGCAATGTGCTTTCCTACACTATGACAAGAGTGTGTGGATAAAGCATTAACTTTATAAATTGTACTTATTTACTCTGGCTCTCTATACCCTTCCTACGACTCCACTGCTCGTTTTAGTCAATAAAACCAAACCTCAATGAGTCTTCGACTTGCCACAAGTCAGTTCAGTTTATAAGGAAATTAGCCCGCTACAATGGCTCACTAGTCTTAACCAGCCAGTAGGGGCCCCAAGTGATCTGTAAAAAGCCATTTCTGGCAAAGGGCTTGGCTAAAAACAAGCCTAACCAAGTCACTTGTAGGACACATTTTGGTCTTTGTTTCGGCTCAAAAACTGACATTTATGTAAAAGTTTGTTCTCATTTCGAACCTGTACTGTTGTTTAATAACTGATGTGTTAACACTGCTCACCAGCATATCTGTGGAGGAAACAGAAGAGCGGTCCTCAATGATGCCGTTCATCTGCTGACCATCTGTTCTGACTCTGGGGGGAGCAACTTCTGTGTCATCGACAGGGTGGGCTGGGTGCTCACCTCCTGGAGGAGAGGCCACAGGATATATTATCAGGTCATGACCATGAAAGAAAAACAGTCGCCGACAAGTGTATTGACATTTATCGGAACATAAGAGACAAAGGATGTAAATGAGAGAATAACTAATACACAACATAGTAAGTTCTGACCTGTCCCACTGAGCACCTGTGTTGGCGGTTGCTCTCCCTCCACTTCCTCAGTCGCCGATGACTCTGGTGGATTTGGATTGCTCTCTGGTTTGTCCACTTCCTCAGCTACTGCAGGAGGTGTCTCCACACCTTCATCTTCAAAAACTGAATCTGATGTAATTAAATAAAGAGTATGAGGATTAAAGAAGCCATTATGTGAATAACTTCACAATCCACAGGTACACCTTCAGATATTCCTTAAAGATTTAGAGGGAAAACAGATTGTCAAAACAGTTGACACATACCTCTTGATGGCGTGACCTGTTCCGCTCCTCCATTCATCGGAGCGCTGTCGCCCTCAGGTTCTCCATTGATTGACGGTGTGTCTGCCGCTTGGTCCTGGTCCAGGTCAGGGGCTGGCGGTGGGGGCGTGGAGCTGGTGGTGTCGGTGGCAGTGAGGTCCGGAGAACTGGCTGCCGGGGATGGCGACCCCTGGGGCTCTGGAGTAGGCGTCCGGTCAGACCGGGGGGAGCCAGACCTCCGATTACCCGGCACTGGAGACGGGTTCTGCTGGGGGAGACGAAGCCGGTCCTTCTCCTGCTCCTGGGCCTCCAGAGCCTGTGGGGGCAGCGGAAGGAGAAGAGGAGCCATGTAGACGAATTATTTTATAAAAACGGAATTTGGATGTCAGGACATTTGGAAAAATTGGATAAAAATAAATTGTTAAATAGTGGTGAGCCTGTGATTCCACATTATTTCAATTAAAACGTCAAGTTACAACCTCTACGATCTGTTGTATGGACATAGAGTAACAACATTAAATGCACTGACAGCCTGGTTCTCCATGCGGGTGAAGATAACGTTGAGCATCTGTGTGAGAGTGGCCTTGGCCGTGGTCTGGTTGATCAGGTTGCGGCTGGCCAGGTAGATGTTGTAGCAGGTCCTGACGGTGAGCAGCACAGTGCCCTCATGAATCTCTATGTGCGGGGAGGTCACCGCCGTCAGCAGGGCCTGGAAGGAGAGAGAAGGAAGTCAAGAGTTATCAGGCAGGCCGTCTTGTTTAGAAGATGCTGCCGCTGTACCTGCTGAGTCACCACTCGACTTCCCTATAAAAGGCGCGTAAAAAGTTGCAGAAGTGTGGTTGTCGTACTCATTTTGATGTTAGTCAAAAGATGATAATTAAAAAACATGATATATCATTTTGTGTTCAAGTTTGCATTAGTCAGTGTAAACAAACGTCACCGACATTCAGGTCTCAGTCAGCGGTCACTGTAAGACAAACATGTGGATTATCTGCTATGAATCTTTTGTCAACAGTGATAAAACGGAGTGCTTCTTACAGCAGGAGAGACTTTGCCCTTGCCAAACAACCAGAATATGTATTTCATTCAGAAAGAGGAAACTTCAACAAGCAGTAGTTATGAATCACACCTACTGCCCAAACACGAGGCAGGTTGTCAAGCCAAAAAAGTGACCAGGAAATGTGAATAAATGTGAGGAAAAAAAGAGAATAAAATTGGTAAAAGTGTGCACTAGTTAGGATATATAATATGGTCAATGGCACTTTGATCCTTTCTCAATAACGATGTTATTTATGGAGGACTTAAGTGTCTCATTCCTCCCGGCTGTGAGACAACAACACTGACAGCTGGAGGATCTGAAGGCTGCCAGATGTTCAGTGAGGCGACGCGTATACCTTGATGATCTGTAGCTGGACTCCCTCGTCGGTCTGCGGGCCCTGGAAGCAGTTGCAGACGGTCTCCATCAGCCGGTCGATGAGCCTCTTGCCCGGGGTTCTGCTGTCCGGGGCATTGCCTGTGATGTGGCCGTACGCGATCAGCTTCTACCGGGGAGGAACAGTGCACAGGTTAGAGCGGCAGAGCGAGTGTGGAACTCGCTGAGCAGGTCAGGGTCTTGTATTATTCAAGCCCAGTGAGTTTAGGGTTTATTTCAGTGTTTGTGTTTCTTAATTATGGGTATGTGAGAAAATCATTGTGTGTTCACAAGTGTTATTACGGGTTAATTTGATCAAAGATGAGCATGTGTTTAAAAGAGGCGCAGAGCCAAAGATATCCTGACCTTTAGAGTCAAGTATGGGTCAAGTCCCAAAACGCTGGGTCCTACATTTCCCATAATGCAACTATGATAATATTAACAATAAAACTACATTTTAAGAACATCTTTCTAAACGAACCTACAAAGTGCTTTACATGGGTACATTTAGATTAAGACAAGTAACACCAGCAATTACAGGGACAGAAATGAAACAAAACGCATAGCAGGTACACAAGATATAATAAAAATGTGAGTCTGAGTGGTCCTTCAATAATTAATTTTCATTCCAGCACTAGCACACTGAATGTAGGCTTCTTAGTGGATTATAACCAATGTGACCACACAAGTGTAGCTACTACGAAAAGCTACAAGCAGATTAAAGGATGGCTTGTGTGTGTGGAATGTGGAGCCATTGTTCCAGGTGAACTTCAGAAGTGTCAAACGGGTGTAACAAGATCTCCCAGCACCTGCTAACCAGCACAAGATGGGTAAAACAACCAATAATTACCTGGCAGTGAGAAAGTAAAGCAGAAGATTGAGATTGAGATTATTTAACTGTACTCGTGTGCACACGCCTGTGTGTGTGTGTGAATACTAACCTGCAGACAGTCCAAAGAGGTGCTAACTATCCGGGGGGACTTTGACTGACAGGCCAACTCGAAGGGCAGCACGTATTTGTCCGCCTCGATGTAGTTGGCTCTGGGTGGGACCACGGTACCATCCCTGCAGGGAATGAGGAGCGCAAACAGCTGGGTCAACTACAAACACGGTCCCATCGAGACTTGAAATGGCAACTCCAGTAGATGTGAATAGATAACGTGCTGTGGAAGCATTTTACTGTACATCTAAATCTTCACAGTGCAGAATTTGACTGAGCCTTAAACCTTAGAAAAGCAGAATGTTGAATAACTGTTTGCCTATAGCAGCAGAAATAAATAAATATACACATATATACATATATACACATATACACACATATACATACACACATACATACACACATATATACACACATATATACACACATACACATATATACACATACACACATATATACATATACACATATACACATATATATACATATATACACACATATATACATATATATACACACACATATATACATATATCAACACATATATACATATATCCACACATATATACATATATCTACACATATATACACATATCTACACATATATACACATATCTACACATATACATATATATACACACATACATATATATATATATATACATATATATATACACACACACATATATATACACATATATATACACATATATATATACATACATACATATATATATATACATACATATACATATATATATATACATACATACACATACATACATACACATATACATATATATATACATACACATATATACATACATACACATATATACATACATACATACACATATATACATACATACACATATACATACATACATACATACATATACATACATACATACATATATATACATACATACATACATATATATACATA
>NW_022283577.1:0-5461 GCF_004355925.1 Anarrhichthys ocellatus
TTTTTTTCCGGATTAAACAGCAACGTATGGGCAACACTATCATATAATTCACTTCTTACACACTCCAAACACAACTATAGACTACTCATATAAGCATCTAGAAAACGTGGCATAAAAGCATGAAATCCTGGCCAGAAATCGGTGTTATGTCTGCCTCAAATCATTTTCACCACGAAGCTAGCAGCTAGCCGGCTAATCATCGTTTAGCATTAGCATCACGCAGAGAAAGCGTACATACCGTCGGTTCTTCTCTGCGTGGACGCACCGCAACGCTGTGACCGTACAACGGTCCAATGCCACTGGTCTTCATCGGAAAAAATCCATGGTTTTTGGTCAGGTTTTATGAAATATTAATACAAAAACATCGAAAATGCTCCGGTTCAGAGTTACCGTCATGGCCGTAAAGCACATCCTGTTTATGCCGAGCTGTTTCCTGTGGAAGGGGGGTCAACCCACCTCGGCCAGCGGTCAGACTTTCGGCCAATGGAATTTTACGCACGGGGAGACGCCGCACTTCTTGCAACTTTATTGGCTGAAACTTATGTCAATCAACACCAAATTCGACAGATGCCTTCCTGAGAGTCTGACGCGTCGAAGGAGGGCTTATTGACTGAAATCGACCGATGATGGGCTGAGATACAGCGCCATACACACACAGGGACTGAGAAAATCCTTTGGCTGAGAGCCAGAGACAGGCTCTGATGATGTCAGGAATCTCAAAATGATTCTTAACATCTGTATTTGGATGTATTGAATAATATGAGTGATAAAAAAGTGAAATATAGTTATATAGTATATAAAATTGGAATAGAGCATGAGTGAGTACAGAATTTCAAGCCGAATGCTCATTTCTCAGACCTCCTATTATGCTGGCCTGCTTCACTCAATCTAAGTAAAGTTAGAGAGACCACAACACTGTTGTGCTATGACACAGGAGTATTTGTAGGCTTCACTCTGCAATAATTCCAAAAAAATGTCAATGAAAGTGCTTTTTTTTCAGGCGAACCTGAAACTTTTTCAACTTGAGCTGTGCCATAAGTGTATCAGTTATTAACCAGTAACATATACACAATATTTACACATCTCACAAGTGTTACCTGTATAGACCATCAAAATTATTAAAATAGACCTTGTAGTTTGGGTAGTTTACTCAAGAGAGTAAGAGTATGCAATTTTCGAGCAGAGGGCTAAAAATAGGGCTAGTAGTTAGAGGTTAAAGTAAAAAAAAGATGAAGAAAGAAGGGGAAGAAGAATGTCACAGGGACAAATTATTAAACAGTATTATAATGTTAAAGATGGGAAAATAATAAAAAGATATGAAAGTCTTGCCTGACACGACGATGCTCAGAAGAAGTTTGTCCATCCTCGTCTCTTCTCTGATCCTCTCTGTCAGTCGGTGACTGTAGACGTGCAGCTCATGCAAACTTCTGGGACGATTATTTGCATTAATATTATAATGATGTAATAATATCTGACTGTCCTTTGATGTTTGCTTTCAAAACACGATGATGATAAATAACTGACCAGCAAGAACAAACAAGATGAATGATTATTACTCAGATAAATAACAGTAACAATAATAACAATAATTGTAGCGTTATTGCTTGTAGCAGTTTTGATAAACAACAATATTAAAACATGTAACGTTTATTAATAACTTTATTATGAATCATAAGCTCGTAAGAAAATAATGATAGTGCTTAGCTTCAGTGATACGACACCATTAGTTTAACTAATATCATTTTAACATAAGATTCAATTTAGGTCGCCACCCATTTTTGGAGGAATAGAAAAAAAATTGTAAATTTGATATTAATTAATTAAATCTTAATTTCAGGATTGCTACGAGTTCTTCACATGATGTACAGGAAACTATTATTTAATATACACAAATCAAATGATCAAGTTCTTTATTAATGAAATGTTAATAAAGAACTCACTACATAATGTGATGACCCCTCCCTTCCACCAGGGGTCTGTGTCTGTTTCCTCTCAGGTTGTCTTGCAGGATGTTGATCGGCAGTTAACGAGCCCCACCTGAGCCTGCTGGGTTGGTCCCAGCTATAAAGGCTGCCCCTCTTCTGTGGCTGGGTTCCTCTCTGCGCCTCTCCCCTCTGACTTCTGTGTGGAGGATCTGGCTGGCTGCTGCCTTGTTTTGAGTGTTTATTTAGTTAGGTTTAGTTTGTTGTCCTTTAAATAAATGTCTATTTATTACTTTTATCACTCGTCTTGTCTCCCTCATGTTACGACTTTTTGAGCCGGGTCGTGACAATAACTAAACTATTAAACAGAAAATAAATGAATAACAATGAACCACGAATAAGTCAAAAGGATTGCATGTGATCAGAGAGAATCAGTGACTCATATCATCGATTGATGCTTTTACATTAAATGTATGAAGCACCGTTCAGCAGTTCAGTTTGAGAAGCACCAAGATTGTGAATAAATGTTATATTTGTTCTGATATAAATTTGAATTGAGACGTTTAGGTCTACGCTTATTGATCAGTTTTATTAACGTTTCTATCTGAGATTATTTTATTATCTGATTTAAATATATTTGGCCTCGAAACATGAAACTCATTCACGTCTGTAAATTGTATAGTTTTCACCTGACGGTTGTGATGGGCAGATGGGAGGTGAAGCTGTATGAAGTGGCAGCTGTTCTTCATGTTATATAATCACATGTATAAAACAACATCATGTTTTGTAAAACTGTTGACATATGGTGATTTAATATACAGGTTGTTTTTCACTCTCATGGTGTTGGCTCGATGTTGCCACCTGCTGGTGAATGTGTGTCCTTCAGCAATAGAACAGGCTTCATACAACGACAACATCTTCAGCGTTTCAACATAAAAAACTTTACTAAATATAAAAACACAAACAATAATCATCTTATAATATCCTGACATATACTGACAATATTTACATCAGTTCAGTCAGGAACACTCGTCATAGATTGTTTAACCATTTATTGCAACAAATGGAAATACAGTTAAACTTGCCGCTGATGGCTCCGCTCTTTGAATGCTCCCCGGATTAGCCAGCAGCTACCGAGCCAAAACAGGGAGCACCGAGCACCAACCCCTAAAACAACGGAAGCCAACGCCAAGTCTGGTATGACGTCCATGCTAAGCATCAGCCGGACTATGGAAAAGCTATGTGTAACAACGAGCTTGCTGCAGACCTCAGCAGACGTTATTTTAAGATTAAGGGCGCAAGTATGCATCCTAAAATAGGTCGATCTACCGATATGTGAAATATCTGTGTGTATCAGCAAGACTTCTGCAGACCTTTAGCTGTTAGGTGCCGCTTTTTGGGAAGGATGCAAGCAAGCATCCGAGAGAGGTCATCCTATCTAAATCAAGCATTGAACCCCAGCAAACCGCTGTATTTATTATTATTTATTTATTGATTATTTTATTGTATTTATTGATTATCATGCATGGAGGTACTAAAGCAGTCTTTATATACTTATATACTAACTCATTATTTTCACATATTAAGTCATTAGTTTGAGAAAAATTTCTCAATATGACTTACAGGGTGTTTTATTTTCTATCACATTGGTACTAATGGGCTTCCATACTTTGAGGTTACACAACCCCCCCTCCCCCCAAAACACAGCTGGCAAGGTATCCGGTCGCGCATGCGCATCTGCGGATATCACAGTATGAAGAAGAGTGCAGTGCACAAGTAGCGCGAGAGGTAAACAAGCTTTTGTGATTATCGTTTACACATTTTAACGCTCGTAATGACATTTGTAGAGCGGAGATAGTTTAATAAAGGTTCAATTTAACGACAGCTGCCTGTCAGCCTCGGTGGAGGGCTAACCGAGTTAGCCCTCCACCGAGGCTGACAGGCTAACTCGGTTAGCTTATCTCTCCACAGTCAATGAAGGAGAGACAACTACTCTGTTTTAAACTGCGCGAGCTCTCGTGAACAACGTGAAACATTTGTACGTCCACGTTCTGACGCACGTGTAGCTCACGGACGTCTACATTTTAAGCATTTTGTGCATTTCGCCCCATGTCATTTCTTGCTTTGCTCTGTGGAGCTAACACAGATTAGCATTAGCTACTTTTCTTTTTTTTTGGCCACTGTCAAAAAATCCGAGGCGGGGCGGGACTTGTTTTGACTGACAGCAGAGATGTCTAATGAGAGTTCCGATGTAGGCGTCCTCCGTAGCCTGTGAACCAATCAGCTTCTTTCTCACAGGAAGCTACCAGATTAGACACAGAAATGTTTAAAAAGACAATAAAAACTTAATGTAATAGTTTATTTTATTGATTAAACGCGGGTTACGTTTTGATGTTTTGTTTGTGACGTATGTTCCGAGTCGCCATCCTCACTACATTTATGGGTATTTATGAAAAAAGCTGGAATTTAGCTAAATCTTTGGCTGCAACCGTTACGTGCTTTCGTTTTTTTTGGGGGGGGGGGGGAGTGGTAGTTAAATCTCAATCACAGGTTTGTGAATATGAGAAAGATTATCATATAATTATATATTATATTATCCTGATGAAACATATTCACATCCTATACTTCAGGAAAAGTACTAATACTGCAATGTGAAAATACTTCACCACTACAAGTAGAAGTAATTAAATATATGCATCAGTTTAATGTACTTAAAGTATGACGTAGAAGTATTTATTTTGCAGATTGTTCCCTATTATTGTTTTACTTTTATATCTGATGTTTCTGCTGCATTAACGAGTATGTTGCATTATAACTCATTTTATATCCTGTTGGTTAGTTCATATTAAAAAAGAGTAATTTAATTAAATGGACATTTCAATCTAACTGCACATAAAGCTTAAAGAAATGCACAATTATTCCCAAAATACAAGAAAAAAATTTAACTCCATCAATTAAAATATAATAAAGTGCGGTGGACTCTAAAGTATTTAAATGTATTTAATTGTACAGTGTGCTGAATGTATAAATAATTCATTATTAATAGTACATTTACTGAGTAACATTTCTCTCTGATGAAGATGAAGACTCCTCCAGACCGCTCAGGAATCACCTTTGAGGTCGGAGCTCAGCTAGAAGCCCGAGACCGCCACAAGAAGTGGTGTGTACACACACACACAGACACGCACGCACACACCTACACACACACACAAAGGGTTCTGGTTTAAAGGTACTATGTGAAGCAATGTACATGAATTCATTTCTTTGTACTGTTTGATGTGAACGGATTCAAGGATGATTTATTGTCATTAACGAAATTCAGTTGTAGCTCATTTGTGACACAACAAACACAAGACAAACAAAACAAAAACACCTCCTCTGGTCCACCAGAGTCCTGGGCCCCGTTCCTCGTACGTGGTTCAGCAAAGTCGATCAAATGTCCTATTAGCAGCTGAAATTAACCCAATGATTGATGTCAGGCTATCTCGGTTTCTCCAAGGCTGATCCTCTCAAACAGTCTCGTTAATTCGAACCAGACT
>NW_022283578.1:0-5460 GCF_004355925.1 Anarrhichthys ocellatus
CCAGAGAATGTTTAGGTGTGAAGATTCCCAGAGATAATCAAAGGTAACAAAGACACATGTCTCTGTGTGACAAGGCTCAGAAGACGAAGGGGATGACTGGAGGGGTCAATGGGGAGCTTGAAACTGCTGATCAATTGTTGTAATGTAAATACCTGATGTTCCCCCCTGCTGTGTGCTGAGATGTTCAAGAGCAGGAGACAAACTGAACTCTTGGCTCATCCTCTGTGGACCGTGTTGCAGTCTGTATGACGGTGAAGCCTTCTCTGCGCAGAGAATAAATACTTTAGAGACAAACTTCTTCTCTCGATGTTTCTTGTTTCAGTATTCAGTATTATAGGACTCACTCTGTACTATTGAATAGTTTTTCCACCACAAACTTGGCGTCACGAACAGGATCCCTTGAAAGATCATCGGGAACCAACTGCGGACGAGGACCGGTCATCCAGGAGGCTTCTCCTCTGTGCCGCCACACATTCTGGAGAGGACCGTTCAGTGGTTCCTGATCATCTTCACTGGGATCCTAAAGGACCTGATTGATTCCAGATAGACTTCTAAACATCCGGTGAGATACTGAAATTTGGAAGATTGACTCTGACGGATCGTTTTGTTTGTTTTGGGGTTTTTGTTTAAGTAAAGTCAAATTGGGATTTAAAAGTGCACTGATTTAGGAAAAAGAATATTTCTGTCAATATTCATATTAGCATTTAACAGGCATGTGTGGATATTTGTTGACATCTCATATAAATGCTGTTGTTGGGTAAAGTTGGGTGGATACGGTAATATAGGATTCTACTTTTAGGAGTGTTCGAAGAATATTGCTGAGTAAAGGAGGACGGGGAGAAAAGGGTGAGTGAGAGACATGTGTTGACCACATTGATGGACCCATAATCTAGTAAACGTTTACGTGTAAGTGTTGATGTTAAAGTAAATTTGATGTGTGAGAGAGAGAGAGACCCGCAGCGCTGTAACTACATCTGAAAAATAGAACTTCTAAAACTTTCCACGAACTGTGTCTTTTTGAGTTTATAGAGGAAGATTTTAGAGGAAGATCTTAAGTATCAAATACAACCTTTCATTATTAAAGACTACTTTATTACTCTGTCGTATTTTTTTTTAACTAAGCAAGCAATCCAGTTCCTGTTTACACCGCGACGCGCATGCCCAGTGTACGTTAATGGTCCGCCTTCGAAGGCTGCCGCGTGGACGCAGATCAACGAGAATGATGCTGAAACTCCCGTGTGGACGGAAATCGTTTCTATTTGACAAATCTGCATCCAAGTAAAAACGGAGTAATGTGGACAGGGCATGATAGTCATGGTAATACCTTAAAGGTTGAATATCTTACAGGTAGACATTAAACACTGAAGTCCTTTAACCTAAGACGAAGAATCCGTAAGGAGACTGGAAAGAAAAAGATTAGACTTAGACTTTGAATCTGTAAGGATAAATCTGTCTCGGTAACAGCTTAACTTTGATTGTGCCCTAAACAATCCAAACACTCACGGTGACGACTGTGTTTAAAGTATAAGTGTACACTGACTGTGCCTCAAAATGGGTGCACAGGGAAGTAACCAGGTTCCTCCACCTGAATGGCCTAATATAATTTTCATGAAGAAAAAGTTTGGTGAAATGAGTTGTCAACATCTGAATGAATGGGTTAATGAATGTGGGTGTCCTCAAGAAGGATCATTTAACAGATCAGGTTAAAAAATTTACAGAAATGATAGAAAGTCACAAAACAAGTTTGAAAATGTGGAAGGATGAATCTGAAATCTGAAATGTCTAAAGTAGATAAACCAAATGAGAAAGAGGCAGATACAACTTCTCAGAAATCTTCTTCTCTCTATCCCTCACTGCACAGGGTGGATCCTGAACTCGACACATGTCCTCCCCCACCTCCACCATATGTGGCCCCTCCACCCGGTCCAGCAGCACAGCAAGGCCCACCCACACCAAGACAGCCTGACTTCGACCCATCTCCAACCAGCACTCCTGCCAGCAACCGCACGATCTCCTCCGTCACCAACCTCATGCAGCAGGCCGCACACGCCATGTCCCAACTAGGCAGCCCAGCCAAGTCACATGAGGACCTGGGAACAACTGGAGACGCAGTGAGAGGTTCCTACAACCACTCATGTGACACCAGAAGTGGACGAGGACCAAGAACAGACGACGACGAGGAAAGACCTGAACTCTCATTCCCGATGGTCCAAGTGACAGGTCCAAATGGAGCAATGATGGTCCACAGACCCTGGACTGACAGAGACATGACCGACGCCCTGGCACATCTGCCAGACCTCCAAGCACCAGGCACAAAGTTTGGTGATGAAGTTATCGTATTCTGCCGTGAGTTTAGACCCACTGAAGGAGAACTCAGACGCCTCCTCATGAAGAAACTTGGCCCAGCCAACTATGCCAAGGTTCGAGCAGCCTGTCAAGAAAATGCCAGACAGGTACAAACCAACTGGGATAATGTTGACAACGCTGCATATAGAGGCATGATTACCGTACTGGTTACAGCTTTGACAATTGCTTTCCCGCCGAGGATCAACATGACAAAAATAACATCATGTAAGCAAAAGCCTGGTGAAACTGTAGCAGACTATTACGCCAGACTCCATGTTATTTTCAACGAGCACAGCGCTCTAATGCTGCGTTCACACCAAACGTATTCGCGTCATTCGTGCCGCCGGTCTCGCTGGGGACTATTTGTGTTCATTCGCGTGAATCGCGCTGGACGCGCCGGAGAGGGGGCGTGGCTTATCTCCCTGAAAGCCGTTCAACTGTCCGCCATTAACCATGAAAAAAATAACCTCTATTTCTGCTTAGTACTTGTTGTGGAAGTCACAGATATCCCGGGAAACTAAACGCCGTCATGTCTGGGTTCATAACATAGTATCGAGGTGTATTCACTGTGTCTAGCAAGCCACACGTCGCTGTTTACTACAGCTGTATGAACACAAAATAAACTGATTTGGCTGTGATTTAACTGCAATAAACCGACAAAAAGGGACTCCGAAATAACTACGTAATGATGCCGATTTGTACTTGTCTTCTCCGACAAAAAGGGACTCCAAAATAACAACGTAATGATGCCGATTTCATCGTAGAGCTCTGGGTGAACACAGACGGCTACAGTATTAATTTCCTGATTCAACAACGGCAGGACGTCAGTGATGACAGGAGGAGCATCTGAACGCTGATAGGCTATTGCGCTCGGGCGTAACGCGAATATTTCGCAGAAGTTGAAAAATGTCAACTCACGCGTTTGGGGCGATTTGGCGTTTGACGCGAATTGGCGCCAATAGCGCCGCGTAATCTACTCGCGCGAATAATTCACGACGCGTTTGGTGTGAACGCAGCAGAAGGGATAAGAAGCACCTGTCTGAGAAGTGGATATATAGTTATAAATAAATAATTATATATATATATATATATATATGTCTGTCTGTTTTATATTATAGTGAATATTATTACATGATATATATTTTATTATATTATACAGAATTGCTTGTGAGGGGGACAAAAATAAGATGTCCTGATGTGTTTGTTTAAGTGTAATTTACTGCTTTTTTCATGTTGGAATAAATGTTAAATATTTAACTGCAAAGTAGTAATGCGTGTTTGATACGTTCATTTTTTTTGCATTAAATCATACTGGGATATTTGCTGAAATTGATTGGATGTGGCACAGCTCTACCTAGAAAGTTTTCCACCAGCCGCCACTGGGTTTCAACAATACACAGATACTTGCTGCCGAAAAGGCATGTCCACACAAATCACAGCTGCATGGCCTTGCACTCACATTCACTTTCAAGCCTTGAGAAAGCTCCAGATATCAATCTTGCATATGAAAAGGCATTTCTTCCTTTACCAGTTGTCTGAAATGCACCTCCACCAAACCTCCCGTTTCTGACTCTGATCCCTTGCTGAGGACTAGACGCCTCACTTCTTGTGTGCTACAATGTCATCACTACAACAGAGACCATGAAGGGAGATAAAGAGAAGACATTGTGCTAATGTGGAAGTGAATGCAGCCCTATAAAAGGCGGTGATTGTGCAGACGTGTTGTCAAATCAAGACCTTTTGAACGCTGACAGCGTTGAATTTTCCTTTGTGAAAAACAGTAAAAAAATAAAGTATTTTTACTCACAATGCTGCTGATGGCTTTTTCTCCATGAAGCGGCACAGCTAAAAGCACAAATAATAGTGTCATGGCAATGGAAGCAGTTTTCAGAAAATGACTGTTATTAGAGGGCATAGATTTTTGATGAACAAAAATGGTGTTTTTACAGGCTATTACTAAAGGTCTTCAACCAGCCAATATACTTAAGTTCAAGTAACAATGATTTATTGTGCAAAACACATAATATTGTATTTTATTATAGCTCTGCTGTATTTTATGCAATCAATCTTCATGAGCAGAATATTTGGTTACCTTAAGTCACTGAAGTGGATTGGCATTAGTCCTAAAGTAAAGCCAAGTTCGCCTTTATGTATATATGATGCACAGGATATGATGATGATTCAAAGTGATATTGTGCTGCTCTCTGGTGGATATTTTACTCAACTGCAGTTTAGAGGTGTTTAGCACTGAGGTGCATCTAAAATAGCACTTTGTTTATTGAAGCCCCAAGAGAGAAGGTTGCAGGAAGCACACAGTTTCAATTACCATCTCAAGAATAACTAAATATGAATGCAAGGAATGGCAAATATAAAGTAGTAGTAGCCAGCAGGTTTCATGACTTTTGCCCTCATAATTTGCACCAAAACTTCAGGAACTTATACACATAAAACAGTAGGAAATGCATTATTTTTCTCCTCCTACACAAAATTTCCAGTCCAAGTCCCCCCAAGCACTTGTTCTAAGACAGCGTCTGGAGTTAAGAAAGACATTCCAAGTACATCGCTATCAATACCCTGTGAGGTTGTTTTTTAACAGACAGTGGGTGGACAGGATTTAGTTGTAACTACTGTACAAGCACAACAACCTCATAAAGTAACTTAGCTGCCCTACTTTTCCCGGTCACATTTAATATATGTAAAAGTCACCGATATGCACTTTTATTTTTACTCCACTACATTTAAAATCATTTATATTCCTGTGTGGTTCCCGGGTGTGTAATTTCAGCTGATGCTCAGTTAAACTTAAATATAATGTTGGTTTATTTGGCACAAGAATAGTAGGTAGCACTTTATAATAACTACACACTATGAAGCATTAGTTAAGTATGAGTAAACACTTAATTCATCATTTATAAAGCATTGTTCCTACATTAATAATTCATTAGTATGCAGTTCATAACAACAGTTATTCTGTTATTATGTTTTATTCTTGATTAATAAGCCCGTCTATTATGTGTTTCATTATTGTGTTTTCATACTTTATAAATGATGGATTCCCCATTTGTAAATGAAGTATTATATATTTTACAAACCAATTATTAAGGAGTTGTAGAT
>NW_022283579.1:0-1721 GCF_004355925.1 Anarrhichthys ocellatus
TGAGGAGAACCGAGCGGAACTCTAACAAACAGACCCAGAGGTGTCTGACACGTGCTCTGGATGCTGAAGCAACACGTCGGGACTCTGAACTGAAGCCTTTGATGTGGAAGCACGAGGCTCATCGCTCATACAACAAAAAGAGTCTTCTGAGATGCCGCCCTCCTCCGTCTCTTTGGACAGACCCTCCTCTCTGCTTCGCTGGACAGTTTGTGTAAATGTTCTCATTGATCTCAGCCTCCTTGGCATCGAGGACGACACCTCCGCGTCGGCCAGAGAGAGAAGAGAGCTGCCTCATCTCTCCCTGCAGCTAAACGTACGTCTTCATCACGCGGGACAAAGAGAACGGCTTCATAGAGCAACACGACACGCAGGGAAACAAGATGAAAACACCCACACAAGTCAACTTCTCTCCTCCCAAAGCAGACGACCGCACAAAGGGCGCATTGATATGGTCCGTGACACACGGTGGCCGCTGTGCGCTTCATGTCATTCCGCTGTGAAAGGAGACTGTGCTCTGAAGCTGTGGAGTCTTTGTCCTTCAAATAATAATGTCGCTGATGCTGCAAATTTAATACTTAACCTACTTTAGGTTACTTCAACAACACATTTTTCCCCATCAAATAAAGCAGCAGATAGACAATGAACAGACAGACATACATATCCTTCCTCTTATTGTAGTGCTGTGGTGCTCGTCATCAGTGTAGAAGTGTTTGGCGTTAGTTGCAGTGTTGCAGATATCGGCCGTAGAGGTTTCTGCCTCCTCTCCAACAAAATGTCACTCTGCTTGTGGAGCTCAAAGCCCCCCCCCCCCCCCAAAAAAAAAAACCTACATTTGAAAACTCAGCAGACACGTCTCTCTCCAGAAATCATGACTCAAGATAATCTACAAACTTAGTTGTGAGTAGTTTCATGTTGGAACTATTTTCTTTGTGGCGATCGACACCAGTCAGCCGTATCACAGCGTCCATCTACTCAGCGAGCTAACGAGTCCTCAAATATCAGAGCGTCCTTTAATGCAGCACCAAGAAATCATCTTCAGAAGGCTTCAAGGTTCCGATTCTGATGATTTTTTCATGTTGGCATTAACTTTTTGCATTGACGGTGGAAAAATACACAAGATGTAGTTAATGAGCTAAAACATGCAGAAGCAGCTCAGTGGATTCACTCAGAGAGCAAAGACGTACGAAGCTCTCACAGTGTGTGCTCACTGCTCAACACTGCTTCCTCCTAACATGCTAACAAGAGTTTAATGAGCTCTGTGTGTTTGTTACAATATACATATACATATATATATATACATATATACATATACATATATATGTATATATACATATACATGTACATATACATATACTGTACATATATATATGTATAATGTTGTTATTGATCATATTAATTTAACATGAATAAAATGAATACAAATATGACTTGTGTATTATATAAAGCCACTTTGAACTGAATTGTATGAGTTGTGTGTTTACATGCCGTTTCCTTCACTCACACATTCACAGTGAAAACAAACGACAGAAACACAACGAGGCGTTTCTTTTGCCTCACAGCCGGAGTGAAGAGCAGATATCCTGCAGTAATATGAAGCATGCCGACTGCTCAGTGTTACATGAAGCTGCCTCTTCCTCACTGTGTGGCAGTGATGTACTGGTTTACATTACACACACACACACACACACACACACACACACACACACACACACACACACACA
>NW_022283579.1:1731-1938 GCF_004355925.1 Anarrhichthys ocellatus
ACACACACACACACACACACACACACACACACACACACACACACACACAGAGAGAGTTGGGGGATTGTCAGCTGTGATGCCTGATGCAACCGAACAGCAACCCATGTACCCCGGAGCGAACACTGCTGGCTATACCGAAGCTGATTTACAGCATCACAAAACACACACACACACACACACACACACACACACACACACACACACACA
>NW_022283579.1:1948-5458 GCF_004355925.1 Anarrhichthys ocellatus
CACACACACACACACACACACACACACACACACACACACACACACACTACACCCACAAGCAGAGGACACACACACACACACACACACACACACACACACACTACACCCACAGGCAGAGGACACACACATGCAAGTGTCTATGTGCACACACTCAACCCAATTATGTCCTCTGCAACATGGAGAGTAATAAACATTATGCATGTCGATTCCCACTCTTTCTCCAGATGTGAATAAATATCTTCTCATTAACTTTTACAGTTGTTTTGGGATGTTTTTGTTTTTCTTCCACGTTTCTAGTTTTATATGGAGTTGGAATATGAAGTTATTGATGTGTAGTTATGGTCACAGGACAGAAAGCAGCACTAGGACAGAGAAGCTTCACTTCCACCACATCGTATAACGGCTCCTCTTCTTCGTGGGTTTTCCTCTCAGACGTTTCTATAAGACATGGACGTAGTCGTCGTGACGTCACTCATGTGTTTGTGGACGTGAAGCTTTGGCTTCTCTCTACAGAAGCGGAGCTTCTAACCCATGTGATGCTGATGCTGTCATCATTCTACAGACATTAGCTTTTTACACCAGCGTTGATGTGTTTCATCAAAATACAGTCAAACGACTTAGTTTGCAGCTTAGCAACATATAAGTGTGCGGTTACTCTTTAAGAAGAAGACTAGCTGTCCAGCAGGTCATTCCTGATAACAGACACCTTGTCGGGCATCATCCCAACCTCATGGACACCCGAGCATTCATCAAGACCATGAATCATCTCTTACATGACATGTTTCAGAGATCTAGAGCGGGCTAACGTGATCAGGTCTGTGGTCTGACAGACACGTAGATCGAGACATGAGATAGAATCAGTCCGTCTGACAGCAGTGAAGAAGCTTCAGCAGATTGTGGGAACGTGATGAAAGCAGAAGTCAGCAGAGACACGGACGGCTCGCCTGCTGTTGAGTCGCCTCATTAACAGTCTGTGGTGTTTTCTCTTGATAAGAGAATCACAGCCGTCTGTGGAGGGTTCAGTTATCACATGACGTTCACACCCAACAGTCATCACGTTGTTACAAACGCCTCATGGATGAAAGATCTGTGGCTCTGTGCCAATACATGTTTTACTTATGCAATCAACATCAAAGACAACGGTCTATTGCTTCTTTCACATAAAATGTAGATCATTAATCCCGCTTTCACAGGAAAAAGAAAGATCCATTTCTACAACTTCCTGCTCACCAGAGAGGAAGAGGAAGAGGAAGAGGAAGAACAGCAGCGTTCGTACCTGAATCAGCGACATGTTGCTGAGGTCCAGTCTGAACAGGTAGTTTCTGCAATGAGAAGAGAGGAAAAGGAGACACGTGTTTCATGATGAAGTTATGTATCACAGCAGAGACAGAACATCTGAGCTGCTGTCAACCTGAAGAGCTCACTGTCCATCAGTCTGAAGTCATTGTTTACGATTTCATGTGAGCGGTGATTTCATTTTTTTAATTTTATTTAATGTATTATACTATATTGATCCCTTTAAGGGGGAAATTTGTCTCTGCATTTGACCCATCCCTGTACATAGGGAGCAGTGGGCTGCCAATGACCCCAGGGAGCCTGGGGTTCAGTGTCTTGCTCAGGGACACTACGACACGTGACACGTCCCAGTCGAGGATCGAACCGTTGACCTTCGGCTCCCAGACAACCCTCTTAACCCAGTGAGCCACGGTCACCCCAAGAGGAGTGTGTGTGTTTCTAACCAGGTCAAACACACACAGTCTCTATCGGGACCGTTTGTTCCAGATCTAGAGCTCGACTCGGTCCAACGAGGCTTCAGAAGCACCGTTATCCGTTAGAACAGAGTCAGAGCGGGTCTCAGGTTCTCAGCTCCGTGGGGTTGAAGCTGAGTGGATTTAGGGTTTCCTACCTGGCGCCCACAATGAGCTCATTCCTCGTCAGGTCAAGGGTGAGCTGAGAGAAGTCTCTCACGCCGGGGTGGGAGAAAGAGGAAATCCACGGACTGAGAGCTGAGAGAGAGAGAGCGAGAGAGAGAGAGAGAGAGAGAGAGAGAGAGAGAGAGAGAGAGAGAGAAGGTTAAATCACGTCATGAGCATCTACAGACAACAACACAGTTTATACATCTAGTGATCTATGAGCAGCTGTTGGATTAGCTTCATGTGACAGAAAATGACTCAACAATCATTTTCATTTAAAAAGGGGCAGAGTCCCTTAACCAATCTGAAACGCTGCGTTAAATGAAGCTCAATTAAAAACTATGATTTCAAGCAAATCATCACATTTAAGAAGCTCAAAATAAATAACTAATTAACAGCTTTTATGATTCAGGCCTTTAAAGGATAATCAGCACTTTTTTTTTGGGGGGGGGGGCTCCAACATTTGAACCCATTAAGATGCATCTAGTGCAAAAATCTTGACATTTGAGCAGATCTGATAAAATATGTTTAAATGTAACGACACTTTTTAAAGCGTAGCTAAAAGATGAAGAACGTATTTAAACCTAAATATGACTCATAGATGATGCCGGCACAGTTTAGTGTGAAGAGGGATGAACACGTTTCTCTGTTAAACGTTTCTAAAATGATTGTGTTTTTTATTATTTTATGAATTTAAAGCTGTAAACTGGAGCTTCATGTTCTGTGCACTCTCATGAATTAAGGTTTTTAATAATGAAATACTGAAATAAAAGAAGTGAAAGTGCTGATAGGATAAGAACGGCTTTAACTTCTCATTGTGAATGAAACGTTTAGTGTGATGACTCTAAAGGAATAAACACCAAGACAAGGAAAAGTGTGGAGGTCATGTGTGAAACGTGTGCTCACAGCTGATAACTCATTTAACATGTTAAACCTTGAAGCTTCTTGTTCTTTGAACATTAAAGTGAGAGCTGGAGGCTGTGAAACTACATTAAAGTCTTTCAGGAAGTCACAGCGAGCAGAGAAACAACTCTCCATCCTTTAGGACTGACGGCCATATGGCTGCAGACACAACGAGACACAGCCGAGTGATGCAGAGACAGACGGCTGCTGCTACAGCACAGTGTGCTGCTGTGGACACACACGCACACACACACACACGCGCACACGCACACACACACTCGCACACACACACACACACACGCACGCACGCACGCACGCACGCACACGCACACAGTGATTAAGGGTGCTGTTGTGTTGACAGGGGGCTTCAGTGAAATGAGAATTATCTGTCACCACCTGTTTAGTCCAGATGTTGAGCAGGAAGAAGTTTTCACTGAGCGGCTGTCGGACTGAACTTGACTCGAGGTTTTGTGACGAGATGCGAGCGTCTTCTGATTTGATTCTCTAATAAGATAAAGTGTTCACTCGTTCATGGTTGGTCAGTCAAGCAGACAAGACCAACACTTTGTTGTGACCAACTTCCTGCCAATCCAGCTCACTCTACCCAACTCTACCCAACTCTACCCAACCCAACTCTACCCAACCCTACCCTACCCAACTCTACCCAACCCTACCCTACCCAACTCTACCCAAC
>NW_022283580.1:0-5458 GCF_004355925.1 Anarrhichthys ocellatus
TATACATATATACATATATACATACATACATACATACATACATACATATATATATAAAACTTCCCACCAATTCAGCTAATATAGTCTACAGGTAAACAAACCATGAACTCTTTTAGCTTTAAGCTTTGAACCTATAGACCTGAACTGCATGTGGGTGAATGTTTGAAAGAGGAGCTGGAGTCGGGGTGTTTCCTGGAGCCAGTTTCATACAGTAGGAGTTCCCTTTTCATGACTCAGCTGCTGAGTCATAAAGTACCTGCCAAACTAACACAAACACGCCATTCGTCTCTGCAGATATGCGTATTCCAAACCACACGATGCAGATTATGCAATGAGACTTTTAAATCTCCGCTTAGCTTTTTGTTTTGTGTTGACAATGAATCAATCGTGCTGCTAATCCCGCCGAGAATCAACAGGTCTGTGAGCACATTTCTGCACATTGCAGTTACCTCTAGGGGGAATTTCAATGTGATTTCAATGCAACAGGACACAACTGAAAGTAATAATTGTTTAAATAATGTATGTACGTATAAATAAAATGTGGGGCTATTCATTAATATCTCTCACTGTATATTTTATTCTTATTTTTCTAAAGCCTTATTTATACGTCTTCTTTTTGTACTTTCTTCAAAGTCTTTTGAATTGCGTTGTTGCTTGTAGATCATTTCGTAGATGAACAATCTATAAAATGACAAAAAGCAGCTGTTTCTAGAACGCATTGATGTCTTAAAATAACTCATTTATTTTGCCCAAAAACCACAAAGTGGCTCAATTTCCTTATTTTTTTGTCCTGATAAGTTACTGAAACAACCACTTGACGTTCCTTAATGAGAGTCCCCTTGTCTATTTATTTAGAGATCTCCACCTTCAGGATCCAAACATCTCCCCCCTTTTATTACATCAAAAACAATCTTTCCTTATCAGTTGCCAATGCCGAGCAAAAAGCCGCTCTCCTCTCGTACGTTAAACTAAACAGACACCGAGTCAGATTCATTTCCCGAGGCTCAAGAGGGAGCAGGATGGGGGCTAACGGCACCCCTGTTGTGCAACGGCTCGTTACAGAGGCATCATGTTATCAGCGGCGACATCTTCATGTGCCACTAAGCCGTCTTATCGCAGAGCCGCTCTGCTGATTGCTCTCAGAACAATACTAGTTTCTGAGGAGAGCATAAAGCAGAGTGCACGGAGCTGAAATAAGAAGCGACACAAACAAACTGAGGTCCCCCTCCGTTTGTAAAGGAACAGGTGAGGGATCCCACCTGAAGCTGCTCGTCTGTCTGCTGTCAAACTGTGTTCGACTGTCACTTTGTGCAGCGGTCTGGACCTGAAGGCTCACAGCTGGAACCCCGTCTGTGGGTCTCCTGAAATGTTTTACAGCAGGGTGGTGACACAGAGATGTGTGATTCATTGCACTTTAACACGCTCCCAGAGAAACCTTTTTGCCAGCAGAATTCATTCAAGTGGAAACCAACTGGACTGACAATGTGTGTGTTTTGATGTGAACACGAACAATGTGCTGCAAAAATAGATTCAATGCTTTGTTTAAAGTACATGAAACTACTGTTTGAGGTATTTTCTTGATACCAGACCAAAAAACACACATCTGTGCTTCATTAGGAGAGTTATCTGTTGAAATAGAAGTGGATGTAGTCGTTGTGACGTCACACATCGGTTTGTGGACTGATGTTCTGAAGCCTCGAGTCCGGCATTTTGGCTGTCGCCATCTTGTTTATTTGCAACCAGTGAACAGGAAGTGACCATATCTGGACTGGGGAGGAGTGATGTAGAGACGCCGTATACGTCTCTGGTAGAGACCTGTCAATCACCATGTAGCCCCGCCCTAAAGCATCCCCTGCTTTATGGTCTGTTTGACTCTAAATGGACCATAATGTACTAAATGAACATCATGCTGTATTGAAGAAGACTTGAAACTAGAGATTGAGACCATCAACTCATGTTTACAATGTTTACTGAGGTAATAAATCAAGAGAGAAGTAGAGTCATTTTCTCATAGACTTCTATACAACCAGAGGAGTCGGATTAGACGCCTCATGCATGAAATTTAGATTCCATCCACTAATGTTTGTCTTTTGTTTGTATGACTGGTGCAGCTTGGCAACTGCTCACAGGATATCTATAACAAAAAACAATATTCAGTCTTCAATAAAAAAAGCAATTAAATACTGTTTTATGTAGTTTGATCCTAATTTAATAAAAGAAGGATTTAACAGGTGAACTGAGTTTTTGTCCCACTTTCTCTTCTCACTTCTTTACTTTAACAGCAATGAACTGGAAAGAAAAAGGGAGCAGAAAGCATTTGCATTTTATATGAGGATAATTAGCTCTGTTCACCCACTTCTGGCCAAAAATAGCAGGTTATTGTGGACAGCTGCTGCGGTTTGGGCTGAACAGCTCCGTTCAGCAGATTAGCAGCTTTACTGCTGCTGTCGAGGTGTGCCGACTAAAGACATCAGAGGAGGACAGACTCCTGACTGTTGGGAAAAAAGGAAGACTAACTGCAGCTGGCTCTCGTATTTGTCGATCCTGAACAACCTGATGATTAAAGCTCCGAGCATTAATACGCAGTCAGCGTTGGTTTAACTGCCAGCGTGTTTGTGATACTAAACATGGGAACATGAAACAAAAAAACAGCAATAAAGCCAGAAGTTTAAAGCTGCAGTTAGCTCACTCAGCCTCAGTCATGATTACACTTGGTTAAGTCACCTAAAGCACGTTTACATCATCGTCTCAGCAGCTCCCTCAATAAATGACTCAACTGTTGCCATGGATTCCTGGCCGTGTGGGTTGAGGCCTATTGAAGGGATGTATGGCTGAGACGCCGGGGCTCACTGAAACGTGTACGCTGAGGGGCGGAGGGGACAAATGAAGCTCGCAAATACATCCGTCCGCGGCACCACGACCCGTCTGTGAACGCCTCACAGCTGACAGTCAACATCTTTACGTCTTAATGAAAGCAAATCTAATAAAAATACAAACATCCACAACGTGTCAGTCCGCATCTCCAGAATTCTCCAGCCGGTCTGAGGCTCTCTGAATTTATCAAACAAACAAAAGCCCATTTCTTTTGGGGACTATTTTCAGTGGCGGATTAATCCACATCAGGTGCTCTAGTCTGAGTATTTGTGGCAGCAGGACGGTGTGTGTGTGATGGAGTCAGAATAAACTACAGCGTGTGTGTTCATGGTGATGAAGGAGCAACAGTGAGGCTCACTGATGTGTTTTTAATGGAGCTCTGTGGCTCAGAGGAAGAGATATCAGGCTTTAGACACACACACACAATACGTTGAGGGATTCATTAATGATTTCGGTCTTGCATGAAGTTGTCCTCTTCACCCCCGTGCCCCTCGGCTCACACCGCAGTCGGCGAGGCAGCGACATCGACACCGGAGCGCCGAGGGTTTGACTTCCCATTAAAGTTTAAAAGACATAGAGAGGAAATGGTGGCAACGAAGGAAACAAGTACAGTAGAGGAAGGGAGCGCGGCTGCTTTCTGGCCACGCCTTCAAAAAGATAAGATAAGATCAAAATAATCCTCTTTTTGTCCCACAGTGGGGAAATCTGCAGGATTACAGCAGCAGAGTGGACAGTGCAAACTAACAAGATACATATGTTTTCTACATAATCACACTGTAAAGGTACCATAGATAACTCTAAATATATATAATATAAAATATGATATAATCGTATGGTTGTTTATATTGCACAGTGGATACAAACAAATGGCCATTTTCATGACTCCATTGACTTTACTTCTTATATTTAGGGCGATAAAGAAAGCCACTTTGTTCTTTCATATTTCACACTGATGCTGATTTATATTTGTTTTTATCAAAGGTGAAATGCAGAATAAGAAAGTCTCCTTTCCACCTGCTGAGTAGCTCATACTGTCGTGTCCAAGAGGAATAATCGCTATTGGAAACTACACTGACAGAATAACAATAATAGAATAGAATAACCGCCTCGTGGCTGTATCCCTCCACCGACTGGTCACGTTGCAGTTTACATCCATGTCTGTCCAAAACGTCATCACCTCATCATCATTCTTTTGACCAATCAGTTCATTATTAAATACAAATGAGCATTTGCGCCAAACTTGAAGAAATTCCCTTTGGGCGTTCATGAGAATGGACGGACAGACAACCCAAAAACAGAATGGCTACAGCCACAGCTGATGATGTAAGTTGTATAATATTATCTGTGGAATTGTTCTCCGTTTGATTGAAATATTAAACCCAGAAAGTGAAAACAATACTCGCTGCATCAGGAAGATCTCTCTGAAGACAGATATGCTGAGTCAGAGGGAAGAGGAACATCTCTCCCATTAGAGTGGGAAATGAAATGTGTCTGGCTCTTTCTGAGGGGGCCGGCACCGCGAGATAATGTGTAAATAACGAGGACGGCTTCTCCACTCCATCAACCCAACCGGTAATTTCAGGTGGTCCAGAGAGGACTTCAAACAGATTGGTGGGTTTCCAAAGCCTGCCACTTTGGGAAGAATTAAAACAGCTATGTCTGGGCTACAACTTGAGCCAATATTTGTTTACATTTTGGCAAATTGGCACGATTAAAAGTACGCCGAATTAACTATGAGCAGCTTCTTTTTGCAATGAACCGACGGACGTACAGACAACTATCACCGGATTAGTTTGACGCTGAAGAAAACTTAAAAGCGTGATGATTCTCAGGCAAGTTCTGGGTTTACAGGGAGCCTCTGTTTTTTCTATGATTTCTAAGCAGATTTATGTGACAATTATTCATGACTATTTACATGGGAGGTATGATGACACGTGATATCTCCAGAGGAAGTCACACACCTCGGCCTCCAACAGATCAACAGCGTCTCCTCAAGCTGCGCTCCATCACGGTTTAGTATAATGTTTACCGGCGGCGGCCTGGAAGCCGCCCTCTCATCGACACGAGCACCCTCGTCTGCATCAGCGGACGACAGGACGTTACTTCCGGCTCGGCTGCACTCGACCTGACAGCTCTGACTGAGATGTCTGCACGCCTGCTTCAGCATGCGGTCACTTGAGTGGCGTTTCCAGAACAGGCCTCCCAATTAGTGTCCATTACAACAGCAGAAATACTGCAGGAGCTCTGGCAGTGTTACACCCCCCCAAACACACACACACACACACACACACACACACACACACACATTCCCCCTGTGTGATGTCATTTCCTGCCCTGCTCAGGCCCTGGAGCACTCGGGTGTTTTTAATAGTCCTCGGGGCCTGCATGCTGTTTTTAAAGTGAGGCGGGACCCTGTTACAGCTGAGCTAATGTTTCCAGGACAGCTGTGTGTTCGATACACAGGAAAAAGGTGGAGCGCCATCGGGCGATCGGTTGACTTACGTCAGCGACGACAGAACTGAGGGACCCTGGTAGTCCCGGTAACATGGGTGTGTATCAGGACGCCATTTGATCAACACGTATA
>NW_022283581.1:0-5456 GCF_004355925.1 Anarrhichthys ocellatus
CAGTCTGCCTGCCCTGCCCTACCTCCTCCTGCCTGGATTCCACCCTCCCTGGACTTTCCCGCGGTGCTCTGGTCATTCCCCCCCCCCCCTTGGTTTCCTGTAAATAAACCTTTCACCTATAATCCCTGGTCCGTGCCTGCATTTGGGTCCACACTCACAGCCCCGTGACACTGTATCTCACTCCAGTTAAGGGTCATCTCAACAATACGGTGCTATGACATTTAAATGAACAGTGTTCTCTCCAGCAGTAGAAGAGGATAGGCTACTCATACAGCAGCACATCAATGCCCATGGTTTGGAATCACATACAGGGATAATGTTGGCCTTCAGCTATCTAGCATGTTGTCTTACTCTTACTCTCTGGATGACTATACCAACTGTGTATTAATATGCCACTCATGCACTATTTCCTCCTGTTTGAGACACGGAGTAACTGTGTAAAGTACAGTGTCCAGCGGTTTTAGGAGATGACTGAGCCCTTTTCAAGATGAAACTGCATATTTGTGAGCTGTTTTCATGGTACATTGGATTTACGTCTGCAGCAAGAACCAGTGTGTTTGGGGCTGAGAGCCACAGACAGAATAAGAAGGTCAGAGAGTACTGAGAAAATGAACAACACATTGTTGTTTTTTGTCAAAGAAGGATATAGAAATACACCAGTCCTTTAACACTGTTAACAGTCTTATTGTTTGTCTCTGTGTTCTTCAGGCCAACGATGCTGCAGGGAACACGTGGAACTGGCTGTACTTCATCCCCCTCATCATCATCGGTTCCTTCTTCATGCTTAACCTGGTGTTAGGTGTGCTGTCAGGGTGAGTACAGATGTGAGGAGGACCTTAGACCATGACCATTCCAAGAGATGTTCTTTACATTTGACCAGGATGTACACTTCTCTTACCCAGACCTGTTGGGCCATGTGATGGCTACATTTGCTCAAGAAAAACAAAATGAGAATGTGAATGAATGAAAATGTGCTACACTTCCACAATGATGCCGTCTGTCTAGACAGTGTTATTAGATGCAACCGCCCGTATGAGAGCAGAGCAGAGCGGTGGCCGTGAATTAACAAGTCTGGGCACGCTCGCATGGCACTGGCATGCACTCAAAGAACATGGCCGGCCGGCTACGTGAACACAGGAAGGAGAAGCTCTATCAACACACACAGAGGGAGAGCCTTCATCCTCTGCTCAGGTAGACATTACTCCTCTAAGTCTTTACATAGAGGATCATTGTTTACTGATATATTTATGTTCAGAATGTTAAATACATCTCCTTCAAAAATGGTAAGAGGACACAGACTCCATAACTTTGTACCACAAGTGTCGTGTTTTAATTCATATTCGTAAATCAGCGTCGAGACCAACGAAGCTTTAGTGAGTGTTTGTGCAAATATAATGTTAATAAGCTTTTCTTTCGATATCAAGCTAATGTGCTGCTGCATCATATAGTAAGCTAGCTGTAACACACTTTAAACATGCAGGTAGAGAGGCTGTTACAGGCAAACACTTATCATTAGTGCTGGGCAACGATTACAATTTTTAATCGCGATTAATCTCATTGCTATGGCAAAGTTCAATAATGAATTCAAAAGTAGTGTATTGTGCACTTTTATTTTAAAGTACTGCTATATGAACAACAGGTCAATAACATCTGGTTTAAACACATCAGGTTGTTGTTAGCAGCAGTATTCCCTTTACACAGCAGCAGTTATAACAGTTATAATGATTCTGATCATAGATATTCAGCCGGTGTTCACAACTTTATCTTCATGTGTGTAAGAGATGCAATTTAAATATACACCTTGAAAGCTGCAAACCTATCTACTTCATGTTTTTATGTTTGTTAAATTCTCAGTAGTGATAATAAATGATGCTTATTATACATATTACAAACAAAACACTTCTGCTTCAAGACCTCCACCATCATCTCTGTCCCCAAAGAAACTAGGGTTACAGGATTGAATGACTACTGGCCTGATTGTTAAGTCTTTTGAGCGCCTTGTTCTGTCCCACCTAAAAACCCTCACTGACCCACTCTTGGGCCCCCTGCAGTTCGCCTACAGAGCCAACAGGTCTGTAGACGACAGAGTCCACATGGCCCTTCATTTCATCCTCCAGCATCTGGACTCCTCAGGAATCTAAGCCAGGATCCTGTTTGTGGACTTCAGCTCTGTCTTCAACGGCATCATCCCGTCTCTGCTGAAGGACAAGCTCTCCCAGGTGCACCTACTCAAGCAGCATGTGACTCCAGGGCCATCAGCACTGGTTCCCCCCAAGGCTGCGTTCTTTCCCCTCTGCTCTTCTCCCAGTACACCAACATCTGCACCTGCAGTCACCAGTCCGTCAAGCTACTGAAGTTCGCGGATGACACCTCCCTCACATGACTCATCTCTGGTGGGGATGAGTCCGCCGACAGGTGTACGCTGCTGCCACTTCCAAGGATAAGGACAGACTGCAGACTATCATTCACTCTGGGCGACTGTGGCTAAGTGGAGAGCAGGGTTGTCCTTCAATCAGAGGATCGAAGGTCGACCCCAAAATTGCTCCTGCAGCTGTGCCTAATGAGTTAGTCTGATAGGCAGGTTGCACTTAGCCTCTGCCATCAATGTGTGAATGATGACAAGTAGTGTGAAAGCGCTTTGAGTGGTTGTAAAGACTAGAAAAGCGCTGTACAAGTACAGTCCAGTTACCATCTACTCTGATGAGAAGGTGATTGGCTGCAATCTGCCATCCCTCTAGGACCTTTAGGCATCCAGGACCCTGAGGCGGGCAGGAGAGATTGTGGCTGACCCCTCTCACCCGGGTACAGACTGTTTGAGCCACTTCCCTCTGGCAGGAGCCTGGAAGCTCACACCACATACAGTTCCTTCACAAGTACAGCTGGCCTCATCAACAGGGCCTGAGACCCCCCACTGACTCAAATCATTGTCCTGTGGATGTAAGAGTCTAACTGTACACTAAATACAGACAGCTAAAATATTTTAACATATTCTTGTATATATTTTGTTTCTACTTTAAATGTTCATATTTGTATCTTTAATTATGACTTCATACTATTATACTGTGTTTATAGTTTATTGTGACCAAGTCAAATTCCTCGTTTGTGCAAACTACCGTTTGTGATTCTGAAGGGGAGGAGTGCAAATATAAACGTCTAATATAGTAACAATAAGGTGCAAATCCAGAATATACACAATAACACAATGCCAGAACCAGGTTAACAGAATGGATCATAACAATATATGCAAGTTAACAAAATCCATGCTTTCCCCATATTAAGTCACAATGAAGCCTGCGGATTAGGAGACAAGAGACGCTGTAATCAGAAGAGACTTCTGTCTTCTACCTATTTATAAGCTCATCTTCCTGCCTAGGCCGTAAAATGGCCCACAATGCAGCACCACAGATCTTTCAAGGAAGCATGACCTTATCTCCCCCCCCTATCTACTGATTAATTTTAGGATCCATTTTGAAATGTAACTCATCACATTCAGTGAAATACAAGTTCACAACCTGAAGTCCTGCCAACGGTCTCCTGGCTGTTCCTCTCAGCTGTGTTGGAGCCTCCGTGGTCATGGCTCTGCTTCTCTGTCAGCTGTCGAGTCCCTTTTTTTTTTTTTAAAAACATTTCTACAGGCAAGCGTCTTCATCTCAATGTTTACTCCCCCAGCTTGCCATTAGCCGCTGTCATCCATGTACTGTATATACTGTAGATCCACACAGAGAGAAAGACATGACCAGAGTTTAAAGGGCAGGTAGTATTCAGCCAGCCCCTCTGTGGTTCTCTTGTCCTCTCTGTTTACTGCTCTCTTCATCAGTTGTCAGATGGCTTTACAGTTACTGGGGAGGTGTAAGGTCACCGATGCTGTCTGGCAGGGGTGTGCTGGGCCATGTCACTCTTTAAAGGCCGTGATCTGAGCTTCAGCACAGGCAGGAGAGCAGATACATGCAGGGTTGAGAGGCTGCAGACCCCCATGGGAGGTCAGGGCCATTCACTCAGCTTTCATCCCCTCAGTGTGGGCGGGCCGGGAGAAGATGTGGCGTCATTGTAAGCTGGCTGCTTTAACATTATCTTGTTGGTTTATTCTATGCTTTTAGTTTAACAGTAAGTATAATCAATATAAACTGGAACTAGAATATATTTCCACTTACATCGCCTCTCTTGTTGTTACACTCGATGCCATTTCAAACAACTACTTGAGCTCCATTGATGATTAGTCGATGACAGCATGTACTTCAGTCGACTAGGTAAACATGGCGGGAGATAGAGAGGCAGTGCTGAAAATGTCAGACACGTTGGTAAAATGAGTACTTTTTGTGTTTAACAGTATAATGTTAGAAGACACTGGATCTAAACATCAGTCCTACACTTTGTACACCGGCACTGATCCTCTGTAGTGTAACTGGTAGAAAAGGACCACAGCTATAAATACAAAGTTGCATAATGTATAATATTCAATTTAGTACAGGTAAGTGTAAATTGGTAATTCCAAATGTTCAGTGACTTTTTTTCCATCACTGTACTAAAGTGTTAGAAACCTCTGGCTACAGATGTGGTGCTGTGTGCTCATCTCCGTCCAGACAAACAGCATCATTTCCTGACTCAACATGTGTTGAGCTGTTGTCATGCGTCACTGTGATCGTTTCAGCGGTTTCATCTGATCTACATTCACCTTCACACAGACCCTTTGCACTTTGTCCTGATGCACATAAACCAAAGTAGCAGGTGAGCTTGTAGACGCACGCAATGTCCGTGCACCCAAAACCCACACTGTGTGTTAGCCGTGCACAATTGAAATAGGACCCATAGTTTACATGTACACAGTATAAATATACACTGTGTTGTACGTATGCAATGCAGTCTGGTTTGATGAGGATCATGTGTCGTCCAACAGAAATACAGTAAAGTAGCTTTTTGAGGAGAATCGGGTGTTTCTGTACACGAGCACATGTGAGTGTGTGTGACTGACTCATTTAGTGTTGATCTGAGGCCGTGCAGTGTTTATGTTTGTGCTCAAGGTGGCTCATGTATCTGTGTGTGTGTGTGTGTGTGTGTGTGTGTGTGTGTGTGTGTGTGTGTGACGCAGTGTGAACGTGTGGCTGTAAGCTGCTACAACGCTGGGAACTCACACAAACACACGCACACTCACACAGACACACGCCACACACACAGACACACGGCACACACGCACACTCACACAACAGACACACGCCACACACACACAACACACATCACACACTCACACAACACACATCACACACTCACACAACACACACGCACAGACACACACGCACACTCACACACATCACACACGCACACTCACACAACAGACACACGCCGCACACGCACCACACACGCACACTCGCACAACACACACACATGGATGCACTGGACACACATTAAAGTTAGAAAGATATGTAGATATGTATGAAATGAGATTTAGATACACTGGAACT
>NW_022283582.1:0-5456 GCF_004355925.1 Anarrhichthys ocellatus
CCACCACAACTACAACACCTTTGAGCCCCACAACACCTCCAACAACCACGACACCAGCAAATACCACAGCATCTGCAACCTCCACAACAATATCAAGCACCACTAATACACCACCAACTACAACACCACCTTAGCATCACCACAACAACTCCAAACAGGACTATCTCACCTCAAACTACGATACCAACAAGCACCACAATACCCACCACAACTACAACACCTATGAGCCCCACACCAACACCTCCAATAACCCCTGCTACACCAGCAACTACAAAACCCCCTACAACTACCACTACAACGCCAACCACTACTACTACACCAGCAACAACCACTACTACTGGCGCACTTTCACGGACTACATGACAGTTGTTTGGGATCCAGGACTAAACGATCAACATAAGTGTAAATACTAACATTTCATTTCTTATTAACCACCAAGTCACCGCTCAAAATGGTTACTATAACTCAGGTGCGAAAACTCCTACAACAACAAAAGGAGCCGTTCACAGAGATTATTTATCAAGAGCAGAGCTTCAAATGTTTTGTTCAAATGATATTGGATTCTACGAACAAACGAATGGACCTCAAAAGATCTTAAAACGAGTATTCAATACACCCAGAAGGAAATGGACGACCTGAAATCAACCAATGTAAAACAGCTGGCCCACAAGGATAAAGTAGCCGCTCTTCAGAATGCTGGGCACCTAAAGGAAACTAACATCTTTATCAATGAGGACTTTATGGAGGCTGTCCGCCAAAGAGAAGGGATCTCATGCCAGCTGTGAGCGCAGCGCATGAGAAAGGGGAAATTGCCTATCTCTGGCACAACAGACTGATATCACATCCTCTCACAAGAAACCGACACAGTGAGAAAACCACCAATATTGTGAGTGAGTTGGGTCCTTAAGCCCTACTCTTGCCATTTAACTATTTACTGGTTGGTGTTATTTTAATATGGGCTCAAACACTCACACTATCCCAGGCAAAGGCCTGCTGATAGCTCATGCAGACATTTGTAGCTTAAGAAATAATATCTATGAATTAAGTTGTATGATGCGACCAAACAATATCCGTATACTTACAATATCTGAGACACATTTAGGTTCCTCATTTGAAAATACAGAACTAGCGGTTGATGGATATACACTGTTCACGAAAGACCGGAATAGATATGGGGGAGGCGTAGCTTTTTATGTCCAGAATAATGTTCCAGTAAATATATGAGTTGATTTAATGGTGACATGAAGGCACTGTGGCTACAGGTTCACCTGCCACAAACTAAACCTATACTTGTGGGTTGCTGCTATAGGCCACCTACTGCATATATAGCATACTTAGACTCAATTTTTAATGCTGGATAAATCTAGAGATGAAAACCGAGAACTATTCTTTGTAGGTGCTTTAAACATTGATTGGTTAGCTACCTGTTCGTTAAAGACAAAGCTTTTTGCAATTGAAGAAGGGACATATACTGTTTCTCCAAGAAATCTACGTGTCACAAAAAGAACATGAAAGTTGCATGAAATGCACAAGAGTTTTCGTCCTCATAGCTCAGCAAGAAGGGGAGTTGTAACAATTATAAAAGCCCAGATTCCCTTTGAAAAGATAAACTGTATACAGGATAAGGAAGGAAGATTTGTTTTGCTTGTGGGAACAATAGAGAAAACTGAAGCATCTCTGATGAATGTATGCTATCCACCAGAGTTATTGCCTCAATTTATGACTCAAGTAAAAGAGTTAATAATGACACAAGGGAAAGGAACACTTATCATTGGTGGGGACTTTAACCGAAGCCTTAACCCCAATGTAGACTCAACAGTTTGAACATGTAAGGCAGAAAAAGCAGCTTCAATACTTAGGAGTACATGTGCAAAGATAGGATTAATAGATGTATGGAGAACACTACATCCAACAACTAAAGATTATACATATTACCCAGGTAGACATTCTACATACAGTAGATTGATAGGTGTTACATTTTTTTATTTCATGTATCAGTCAATCTGCTATTGGAACAATTAATTTTTCAGATCATGCAACCAATACCCTAAATGTGAAATGAAGTTCTACAAAGCCTAAACAACTGCTTTGAATTGAACAATACAGGGGAAATCACTGAGATCACCTCATTGGAAGGAGCAGAAGCTGTATCAAGAAGACAAATAATAGCTAATACATCTGAAAAAAAAAGACTTAAAAAATCTTAAAAAGGTTGATCAGAAGAAATAGAGAGATCATTTACATTTAAAAAAATTAAAACATTACTACGGGGTACCAAACTAAAAGAAGCCTCCTCACATCAGAACGTGTCCCTCATAAAAACGTTAGCAATAGTTGGAATATCAAGACAAATAAAGAAACTTAAAAAGGGTAAGACTCCAGGGAATTATGGATATACAAACATTTTTCCAGGTTTAATGCAATACTGACACCAAAGTTTTTAATTTTGCATTAGATTTGGGAACCTGAGCACCGAACTCTCATGAGTAATCACAGTCATCCCTAAAGAAGGCAAGGATTTAACTGAGTGTTCATCATACACACCAATATTGCTATATGAAAAATTCATTAATAATAGCAGTGAGGTTAAAACAAATAATGCCAAATATAATAAATAGGGACCAGTGTGTTTTGTTTGTAACGGTTATGGATATGGCATTTATATAGCGTTTGTTTCTAGCCGTCCAACCACTCAAAGCGCTGAAACATACATGTCAACATTCACACACACATTCATACACTGATAGCAGAAGCTATTCCTATTAGAGGACGAGCCCTCTGAAATACATGGGCTGTGATACTTTTAAACAGATGAATATCTTAACAATGAACTCTTTATAAAACAATGAAAGGAAAATTAACCAAAGCAAAAAAAATGTGTGGTCAGCCATTCCTAACCTGCAGAGCTATTTTAATGCAACAAATACATTTACAGTAGGATATGGCTGAAGGACAGAGCAGAAGCAAAGTGGCTTTCAATCGAGAGAGAATCCATACCAATATCCATAAAACACTGAAAAGACAAAAAGGATTATGTACAATTGAAAGGATTACATTCATTCTTAAGTCTGTGATTAAAAATCAAAGGTAATCAAAAACTCTGTCAAAAATACAAGGATATAAGGATTTCTGAATAGAAAATCAGTAGGAAAATCCTCACCAGAACACACAGAATCGCAGTCATGAAGTAAACAACTAGGAATTAGTTAAAAAGTCCAAAAGTTCAAAGATGGAAGGTAACTAGAGGAAATCTCAGAAAAGGAGAGAATAACTTCTAAAGCTGGAAACAAAGAGAGAAAGTATGAAATATGTGTGTTTAACTTGATGAGATATGAGGCCATGATTTAATTTATAAAATTACTTCCACCAAGATTAACAAAATAGTTTATGAATGGAGAGAGGCAGTGCCACCATCTGGACGATTGAGGGCATATTTGTTGAGCAGCATTTGCACACAACTTCCAATCAAGATTTCTGATGTAGAAGCTTTGTAAAAATACATTACTATTATTATTATTATTATTATTATTATTATTATTAATACTATCATTATTATTATTATTAATACTTTCATTGTCATTATTATTAATACTATCATTATTAATAATAATAATAATAGTAGCAACAATTAATAATGGCAATAATAATGAAGGTTCATCAGCACCAAACAATAGGGTTTCCGCCATTTGGACCCCTAATAAGGGACTCGGCTTGCTTAGAATGTGAATTGTCATCCTTTGTGAAAAGAGTAATTCCACTGATGAAAAACATTCAAACAAAAACCCAAATATGCAAATCATGACCCACTAGAAACTGATTAATACAGCAGTTAAACTAATCAAAACATTTTCTTTTAAAAAAACTGGATTGCCAGCTTAATGTAGCATGGTGTAAGGTCATTATATGATGTAATTAGTGATTTAGTTTGGAGTGGGTACTATTTTGTAAACATGCGTGTCTGACTTACCTGGTTTTTCAGGTTGTATGAAAGTAGCCTCTGTCTCCAATGCCTTGTCTCCTCCTCCATAGCTGAGGGAGGAGTAATTCACAAACTAAGCGCAACATGCGATCACAGACAAAATACTTGTCTCAGTCATCATGGAAAGACACATCCTTTGTTGGATATTTTTGTTTGGATATTTACATGCATCCTCTGCACAAGGTAACTGTTAAAATTATATATTGTTTAGTTTGACTGAATAGTCTTCAAACATGAGAATAACATTAGTAGTTTTGTAATTAAAATGCTGTTTTGTAGCTGATTAACTTCCAAGATGACATTTACTGCCTGAATGGTCTTCTGTCACGGACGTTGAAGAATAAAAACAAGAGCATCCACATAAATCCTGGCTAGCAGAAATAATCAGGTGCCACCGTCTCACTTTTTAAATGTTAGTAAAAAGAAAAAAAAAAAAACATGGTTAAAAGTTATCTGTACTTTAGAGCAGTATTGTATTAATAGCATTGCTACATTGGAATTTTGATATTGCAAAACATTATATGTGATTGTGATTAACATTTAACCCCAAAAAACATTCATTCCAAATTAAAGCTGCATTAAAAAAGCACATATATAACAATGAAGCACTCATTACCCTCTGTCAAGTTTAACCATTTCTGAGTTAGACACTGCATTTGAAGACAGTATTGAATTATGAAGAAGACAGACAACTTATATAAGGTTTGGCCTGATGGTCCGTGGTCAAGAAAAGGTGGTAGTTTCAACAAAAACACTAGGATCTATCTTCTTGTTGACAATATGGATGTTCACACAGTATTTCAAGTTGAACATGACATGATATATGAATTACTGAGGTATTTAATTTGATATGGTTTTTGGAAATTCTTAATATTACTCATACTAAATGATCAACCACAACTGCAGGCTCAACAACAAATGCTCTCACATCTGCGGCTCCAACAACAGCAGCTCCCACAACTGCTGCCCCAACAACTGCTGCGCCCACAACTGCGGCCCCAACAACTGTTGCTCCCACAACTGCGCCTCTCACAACAGCCTCCCCAACAACTGCGACTCCCACAACAGCTGCCCCGACAACTGTTGCTCCCACAACTGCGGCCCCGACAACTGCGGCTCACACAACTGCGGCTCCGACAACTGCTGCCCCCACAACTACAGCTCCAACGACGGTGGCTCCAACGACGGTGGCTCCAACGACTGCGGCCCCCACGACTGCGGCCCCCACAACTGCGGCCCCAACAACTGCGGCCGCAACAACTGCGGCCGCAACAACTGCGGCCCTGACAACAGCCTCGCCAACAACTGCAGCTCCAACAACTATGGCCCCAACAACTGCGGCTCTCACAACACCCTCCCCAACAACTGCGACTCCCTCAACAGTTGCCCCCACAACTGTGGCCCTAACAACTGCCGCCCAAACAACTGCAACTCCCACAACAGCTGCCCCAACAACTGTTGCCCCCACAACTACAGC
>NW_022283583.1:0-5456 GCF_004355925.1 Anarrhichthys ocellatus
CCACCACAACTACAACACCTTTGAGCCCCACAACACCTCCAACAACCACGACACCAGCAAATACCACAGCATCTGCAACCTCCACAACAATATCAAGCACCACTAATACACCACCAACTACAACACCACCTTAGCATCACCACAACAACTCCAAACAGGACTATCTCACCTCAAACTACGATACCAACAAGCACCACAATACCCACCACAACTACAACACCTATGAGCCCCACACCAACACCTCCAATAACCCCTGCTACACCAGCAACTACAAAACCCCCTACAACTACCACTACAACGCCAACCACTACTACTACACCAGCAACAACCACTACTACTGGCGCACTTTCACGGACTACATGACAGTTGTTTGGGATCCAGGACTAAACGATCAACATAAGTGTAAATACTAACATTTCATTTCTTATTAACCACCAAGTCACCGCTCAAAATGGTTACTATAACTCAGGTGCGAAAACTCCTACAACAACAAAAGGAGCCGTTCACAGAGATTATTTATCAAGAGCAGAGCTTCAAATGTTTTGTTCAAATGATATTGGATTCTACGAACAAACGAATGGACCTCAAAAGATCTTAAAACGAGTATTCAATACACCCAGAAGGAAATGGACGACCTGAAATCAACCAATGTAAAACAGCTGGCCCACAAGGATAAAGTAGCCGCTCTTCAGAATGCTGGGCACCTAAAGGAAACTAACATCTTTATCAATGAGGACTTTATGGAGGCTGTCCGCCAAAGAGAAGGGATCTCATGCCAGCTGTGAGCGCAGCGCATGAGAAAGGGGAAATTGCCTATCTCTGGCACAACAGACTGATATCACATCCTCTCACAAGAAACCGACACAGTGAGAAAACCACCAATATTGTGAGTGAGTTGGGTCCTTAAGCCCTACTCTTGCCATTTAACTATTTACTGGTTGGTGTTATTTTAATATGGGCTCAAACACTCACACTATCCCAGGCAAAGGCCTGCTGATAGCTCATGCAGACATTTGTAGCTTAAGAAATAATATCTATGAATTAAGTTGTATGATGCGACCAAACAATATCCGTATACTTACAATATCTGAGACACATTTAGGTTCCTCATTTGAAAATACAGAACTAGCGGTTGATGGATATACACTGTTCACGAAAGACCGGAATAGATATGGGGGAGGCGTAGCTTTTTATGTCCAGAATAATGTTCCAGTAAATATATGAGTTGATTTAATGGTGACATGAAGGCACTGTGGCTACAGGTTCACCTGCCACAAACTAAACCTATACTTGTGGGTTGCTGCTATAGGCCACCTACTGCATATATAGCATACTTAGACTCAATTTTTAATGCTGGATAAATCTAGAGATGAAAACCGAGAACTATTCTTTGTAGGTGCTTTAAACATTGATTGGTTAGCTACCTGTTCGTTAAAGACAAAGCTTTTTGCAATTGAAGAAGGGACATATACTGTTTCTCCAAGAAATCTACGTGTCACAAAAAGAACATGAAAGTTGCATGAAATGCACAAGAGTTTTCGTCCTCATAGCTCAGCAAGAAGGGGAGTTGTAACAATTATAAAAGCCCAGATTCCCTTTGAAAAGATAAACTGTATACAGGATAAGGAAGGAAGATTTGTTTTGCTTGTGGGAACAATAGAGAAAACTGAAGCATCTCTGATGAATGTATGCTATCCACCAGAGTTATTGCCTCAATTTATGACTCAAGTAAAAGAGTTAATAATGACACAAGGGAAAGGAACACTTATCATTGGTGGGGACTTTAACCGAAGCCTTAACCCCAATGTAGACTCAACAGTTTGAACATGTAAGGCAGAAAAAGCAGCTTCAATACTTAGGAGTACATGTGCAAAGATAGGATTAATAGATGTATGGAGAACACTACATCCAACAACTAAAGATTATACATATTACCCAGGTAGACATTCTACATACAGTAGATTGATAGGTGTTACATTTTTTTATTTCATGTATCAGTCAATCTGCTATTGGAACAATTAATTTTTCAGATCATGCAACCAATACCCTAAATGTGAAATGAAGTTCTACAAAGCCTAAACAACTGCTTTGAATTGAACAATACAGGGGAAATCACTGAGATCACCTCATTGGAAGGAGCAGAAGCTGTATCAAGAAGACAAATAATAGCTAATACATCTGAAAAAAAAAGACTTAAAAAATCTTAAAAAGGTTGATCAGAAGAAATAGAGAGATCATTTACATTTAAAAAAATTAAAACATTACTACGGGGTACCAAACTAAAAGAAGCCTCCTCACATCAGAACGTGTCCCTCATAAAAACGTTAGCAATAGTTGGAATATCAAGACAAATAAAGAAACTTAAAAAGGGTAAGACTCCAGGGAATTATGGATATACAAACATTTTTCCAGGTTTAATGCAATACTGACACCAAAGTTTTTAATTTTGCATTAGATTTGGGAACCTGAGCACCGAACTCTCATGAGTAATCACAGTCATCCCTAAAGAAGGCAAGGATTTAACTGAGTGTTCATCATACACACCAATATTGCTATATGAAAAATTCATTAATAATAGCAGTGAGGTTAAAACAAATAATGCCAAATATAATAAATAGGGACCAGTGTGTTTTGTTTGTAACGGTTATGGATATGGCATTTATATAGCGTTTGTTTCTAGCCGTCCAACCACTCAAAGCGCTGAAACATACATGTCAACATTCACACACACATTCATACACTGATAGCAGAAGCTATTCCTATTAGAGGACGAGCCCTCTGAAATACATGGGCTGTGATACTTTTAAACAGATGAATATCTTAACAATGAACTCTTTATAAAACAATGAAAGGAAAATTAACCAAAGCAAAAAAAATGTGTGGTCAGCCATTCCTAACCTGCAGAGCTATTTTAATGCAACAAATACATTTACAGTAGGATATGGCTGAAGGACAGAGCAGAAGCAAAGTGGCTTTCAATCGAGAGAGAATCCATACCAATATCCATAAAACACTGAAAAGACAAAAAGGATTATGTACAATTGAAAGGATTACATTCATTCTTAAGTCTGTGATTAAAAATCAAAGGTAATCAAAAACTCTGTCAAAAATACAAGGATATAAGGATTTCTGAATAGAAAATCAGTAGGAAAATCCTCACCAGAACACACAGAATCGCAGTCATGAAGTAAACAACTAGGAATTAGTTAAAAAGTCCAAAAGTTCAAAGATGGAAGGTAACTAGAGGAAATCTCAGAAAAGGAGAGAATAACTTCTAAAGCTGGAAACAAAGAGAGAAAGTATGAAATATGTGTGTTTAACTTGATGAGATATGAGGCCATGATTTAATTTATAAAATTACTTCCACCAAGATTAACAAAATAGTTTATGAATGGAGAGAGGCAGTGCCACCATCTGGACGATTGAGGGCATATTTGTTGAGCAGCATTTGCACACAACTTCCAATCAAGATTTCTGATGTAGAAGCTTTGTAAAAATACATTACTATTATTATTATTATTATTATTATTATTATTATTAATACTATCATTATTATTATTATTAATACTTTCATTGTCATTATTATTAATACTATCATTATTAATAATAATAATAATAGTAGCAACAATTAATAATGGCAATAATAATGAAGGTTCATCAGCACCAAACAATAGGGTTTCCGCCATTTGGACCCCTAATAAGGGACTCGGCTTGCTTAGAATGTGAATTGTCATCCTTTGTGAAAAGAGTAATTCCACTGATGAAAAACATTCAAACAAAAACCCAAATATGCAAATCATGACCCACTAGAAACTGATTAATACAGCAGTTAAACTAATCAAAACATTTTCTTTTAAAAAAACTGGATTGCCAGCTTAATGTAGCATGGTGTAAGGTCATTATATGATGTAATTAGTGATTTAGTTTGGAGTGGGTACTATTTTGTAAACATGCGTGTCTGACTTACCTGGTTTTTCAGGTTGTATGAAAGTAGCCTCTGTCTCCAATGCCTTGTCTCCTCCTCCATAGCTGAGGGAGGAGTAATTCACAAACTAAGCGCAACATGCGATCACAGACAAAATACTTGTCTCAGTCATCATGGAAAGACACATCCTTTGTTGGATATTTTTGTTTGGATATTTACATGCATCCTCTGCACAAGGTAACTGTTAAAATTATATATTGTTTAGTTTGACTGAATAGTCTTCAAACATGAGAATAACATTAGTAGTTTTGTAATTAAAATGCTGTTTTGTAGCTGATTAACTTCCAAGATGACATTTACTGCCTGAATGGTCTTCTGTCACGGACGTTGAAGAATAAAAACAAGAGCATCCACATAAATCCTGGCTAGCAGAAATAATCAGGTGCCACCGTCTCACTTTTTAAATGTTAGTAAAAAGAAAAAAAAAAAAACATGGTTAAAAGTTATCTGTACTTTAGAGCAGTATTGTATTAATAGCATTGCTACATTGGAATTTTGATATTGCAAAACATTATATGTGATTGTGATTAACATTTAACCCCAAAAAACATTCATTCCAAATTAAAGCTGCATTAAAAAAGCACATATATAACAATGAAGCACTCATTACCCTCTGTCAAGTTTAACCATTTCTGAGTTAGACACTGCATTTGAAGACAGTATTGAATTATGAAGAAGACAGACAACTTATATAAGGTTTGGCCTGATGGTCCGTGGTCAAGAAAAGGTGGTAGTTTCAACAAAAACACTAGGATCTATCTTCTTGTTGACAATATGGATGTTCACACAGTATTTCAAGTTGAACATGACATGATATATGAATTACTGAGGTATTTAATTTGATATGGTTTTTGGAAATTCTTAATATTACTCATACTAAATGATCAACCACAACTGCAGGCTCAACAACAAATGCTCTCACATCTGCGGCTCCAACAACAGCAGCTCCCACAACTGCTGCCCCAACAACTGCTGCGCCCACAACTGCGGCCCCAACAACTGTTGCTCCCACAACTGCGCCTCTCACAACAGCCTCCCCAACAACTGCGACTCCCACAACAGCTGCCCCGACAACTGTTGCTCCCACAACTGCGGCCCCGACAACTGCGGCTCACACAACTGCGGCTCCGACAACTGCTGCCCCCACAACTACAGCTCCAACGACGGTGGCTCCAACGACGGTGGCTCCAACGACTGCGGCCCCCACGACTGCGGCCCCCACAACTGCGGCCCCAACAACTGCGGCCGCAACAACTGCGGCCGCAACAACTGCGGCCCTGACAACAGCCTCGCCAACAACTGCAGCTCCAACAACTATGGCCCCAACAACTGCGGCTCTCACAACACCCTCCCCAACAACTGCGACTCCCTCAACAGTTGCCCCCACAACTGTGGCCCTAACAACTGCCGCCCAAACAACTGCAACTCCCACAACAGCTGCCCCAACAACTGTTGCCCCCACAACTACAGC
>NW_022283584.1:0-3634 GCF_004355925.1 Anarrhichthys ocellatus
GTTAGCATCACTACTGGGACTAAGACCTGCTGGGTCAGCATCACTACAGGGATTAAGACCTGCTGGGTTAGCATGTGAACTGTCTATATTATGAAGTTAAATATCGTTGAAAACAGTTTACTTTTTTCTCTTCTTCCTCTTCAGAGGCTTTCTTGGACCCAGCGGTGGGGACCCTCTGGGATCCATGGTCACCGTTGAGGTCCTTGACCTCTGACACCGGCGGCTTTGAGGCCACAGAGGTAAAGTCCAGATACTTCTTCCTGGTGACTTCCTTCTTGTCTACCTCTAAAACAAAAGCAAATCAATATTATCAAGAACAGAAAAGTCCATTTATAAATAGTTTGCTCCAGGTCCAGTTCTGGTCCTACCTGGGTGGTCTGGGTTCACATGTGTGTTCTTTCCCAGTAAAGTCCCCAAAGCCCTCTTGATCCGCCTGATAGTGATCTGCAGGATGCGTTGTTCTTCTTCTGGATCCAGCAGACAAACAGTGCTGAACGAGCTCAGCAGCAAGGTCAGGAACAGATTCAGGACCTGAAACCAGACCAGGAACAGAATCAGGACCTGAAACTCCAAAGTCCCGGAACAGTTTAAGGACCTACAACAAGGCGAACAAACAAAATCAGGACCTGCAACAAGACCAAGAACAAAGTAAGACATAGATTCAGGACCTAAGGCAACGCCAGGAACAGATTCAGATCCTGCATCGAGGTTAGCAACAGACTGGGGATCTGGATTCTGGACCTAAAACAAGGCCAGGAACTGATTCAACACCTGAAACAAGTCTGGGAACAAAGTTAGGAACAAAATAAAGAGACTCAAGAACAAAGGGTGGAGACGCATTCAGGCACAAATACAGGACCTGCAATAAGGCCAGGAATGAGATTCAGGACCTGTACCTGTAACACTGTGTACTCAGCCTAAACCTACAGTGAACTGAGATCTTTCATGATATTTGGGCCGATCTTCTAGAAAGACCAAAACCCGGAACCTTTGACCTCAGACATGGATCTGTTCGAGCTACAGCTGACCTGCTGGACCGGAGGATTAGTGAGATACAGGATCCAGGCTCAGGTCCAAATAGGCCAACCTGCCGAGACTCACCAGCAGGTTTCCGATGACGAGGAACATCGAGAAGAAGATCAGACACGTGGTCTTATCCGAGACCTCCATGCAGTCCCAGGTGATCTCAATCCACTCTCCAAACAGGACCCTGGTGACGACGAGGAACGAGTGGAAGAAGTCCGTAAACTGCCAACGAGGAAGAAGGCAGTCTGCTGAGATGCGACAGACGTGGTCTTTGTAGTCCTGCTGGAACAGCTGCATGCCGACCACGCTGAAGATGAAGACCATGATGAGCAGAAGGAGGGTCGGGTTCCTCAGAGCCCTCAACGAGGTCCCGATGATCTTTATCAACATGTGGAAGGACGGCCACCACCTGGCCAGCCTGAACACTCTCATCTGTGCAGCAGAACAGTCATATTATTTATATTGTGACATTTAAAGCACTTAATAAAAGTATTTGTTCATTTTGATGTGGTGATGATGATGATGTCACACTGACCACTAATAACCAGCGAAGACTGTCATAGACAGACAGCTCCAGCAGGCTGATGAAGACGATGATGCTGTCAAAGACGTTCCAGCTCACCTGTAACGATGGCAACAGACACGTTACCATCTGTCAGTCATCAACACTGAGCTGGCGATAAACAGGAAGTCTGACCTGGAAGTATCCGTACGGGTCCATGGCCACGACTCTGAGGAACATCTCAGCTATGAAGATCATTGTGAAGACCTGCGAGAGGTCAGGGGTCAGAGGTCAGGGGTGAGAGGTCAACGTGTTTGGCTCTATCAGTCTTCATCATGGTGTAAAGTCAGCCCCTAATATAATGGTAGGGGAAACACTGACATATATACGTATATACATACATGTCATGTTTTATAAATGCTGATAAGAGAATCAGTGTAACTTGTAACTTGTTTCATTTCCACTTTAACTGACCAGCTGTGCTTCAGTCAGCGTCCTGTCGAAGCGCTCCGTCATTGGATAATGCTCCAAACACATGAAGACGATGTTGACGATGAGGCAGATGACGACCCCGAGGTCGAAGAACGGGCTTGTGATGAAGATGTAGAGCCGCTGTTTGAGCCGCCGCCAGCAGCCACAACAGTTCCATTTCAGGAGGAAGTTGGCGAAGACAAACCAGCAGGAAGAACACGACCTCTGGTCCTCTGAAACACAACACAGTGGATCTCTGAGGCCAACAGGAAGTCAGCGTTACTCTGGTTCCCTTAAAGCCAATGATATCTGTGAAGTCATATCTCCTGACGTAGAACTAAGTGTTAAGATTTGTGTTTGTGTTAATGCTGACTCATGTCAGACTTATAGACGAGGGAACCGGAAGTGAATAAATGCTATTTATCCAAATGAGAGAGAGAGAGAGACAGAGAGAGAGAGAGAACCTTCCATGCTCCCTTTGTTTCCACCACCAGACTCCGGTGAGAGCGCCGCCCTGCAGGCTTCTTGCTGTAACAACAACACGTTTTAATAAAAGCTGTATTTACATGAACAAGGTGTGAGAACTGAACAGATCTCACCTCCTCTTCTTCTCTCCTCTTTATCGCTTCCAGGATGTGACGGAACTCTTCTTCTCTCCGTTTGAGCTCGGCGACGCCGGCTTCCTCCCGCTCACTGGTCGCCATGGCAACGACCGCCACAGCGAGGCTGAGGACGAAGAAGCAGCCGGGGAAGAAGACGAGCACGAAGAAGGTCAGGTGGGCTTTACCCACTGCTTGTAACGTCTGCAGACAGACAGGTGAGAGACAGACAGGTGAGAGACAGAGACAGGTGACAGACAGAGACAGGTGAGAGACAGACAGGTGACAGACAGAGACAGGTGAGAGACAGACAGGTGACAGACAGAGACAGGTGAGAGACAGACAGGTGAGAGACAGACAGGTGAGAGACAGACAGGTGACAGACAGACAGGTGACAGACAGACAGGTGAGAGACAGAGACAGGTGAGAGAGAGAGACAGGTGAGAGACAGAGACAGGTAAGAGACAGAGACAGGTGAGAGAGAGAGACAGGTGAGAGACAGAGACAGGTGAGAGACAGAGACAGGTGAGAGACAGACAGGTGACAGACAGACAGGTGACAGACAGACAGGTGAGAGACAGAGACAGGTGAGAGACAGAGACAGGTGAGAGACGGAGACAGGTGAGAGACAGAGACAGGTGAGAGAGAGACAGGTGAGAGAGAGACAGGTGAGAGACAGAGACAGGTGAGAGACAGAGACAGGTGAGAGAGAGACAGGTGAGAGAGAGACAGGTGAGAAACAGACTGATGAGAGACAGAGACAGGTGAGACAGAGACAGGTGAGAGAGAGACAGGTGCGAGAGAGACAGGTGAGAGAGAGACAGGTGAGAGAGAGAGACAGGTGAGAGACAGAGACAGGTGAGAGAGAGACAGGTGAGAGACAGACAGGTGAGAGACAGAGACAGGTGAGAGACAGACTGATGAGAGACAGAGACAGGTGAGACAGAGACAGGTGAGAGAGAGACAGGTGAGAGAGAGACAGGTGAGAGAGAGACAGGTGAGAGAGAGACAGGTGAGAGACAGAGACAGGTGAGAG
>NW_022283584.1:3734-5592 GCF_004355925.1 Anarrhichthys ocellatus
AGAGACAGGTGAGAGACAGAGACAGGTGAGAGAGAGAGACACTGTTTTTGTTGTTATCACACTTTGAATTTTAGCGTTACGGACCAACTGCACCAGGCTCTCCAGGAAGTCTTTGCTCAGCAGTCTGACCACAGACATCAGAGACCACCCAAACGAGTCAAAGCTGGTGTAGCCGTTGTTTGGGTTGTTTCCCACCTTCAGACAGGTGTAGCCCTCCGGACAGCGCCTGAACACATCATCACCTTCATCGTCATCTTCATCATCACCTTCATCATCACCTTCATCATCACCTTCATCATCACCTTCATCATCTCCATCATCAGGTCTCATGTTATTAAGTGTCTGTGTTGTGAACGAACCCAGAATCAGAGCTGTTTCCACACACCAGAGCGTCGCGCTGACCGGGCAGGAAGTAATAGTTCACTGCCAGAGAGACGAAGGGCAAGAGCTGAAATACAGGGATCAACACTGTACATCTAAATATCATCATCATCTTCATCATCTTCATCATACCAGGGTCTGTAGTCATATCGTGGAAAGTGATATTAGAATCAGGCCAAATGACACATTTGCTCTTGAGATCTCCCATGAAGAGCAGCAGACCAGTCACAGCCAAGACGCTGAGGACGAGCACCGTCAGAACGAGGACGCTAGCGAGTCCCTTCAGTGATTGGACGAGAGCTCCGACCGTGGTCTTCAGACCTGAGAGGGGGCGGGGCGAAAGACTGACTCACGACATCATCATTCATGAAAACAGCCTTTAAAAGAGGAATGAGTAACATCTGACCTCATGCTCAACAGAACTAGGGGGCAGCAATCCACCTCTAACTCATTCTACACTAGAGTCCATCTAAATACAGTCATCGGTTATTAATAAAGCCAACTACGAACTAACAGCAGGACAAGAATGCATAAGATCCAACCAAACAGCTGAAACTCTGACTGCTGGTCAGAATAATACTGCCATCTTATGGAGACCCCCTCAACGTGTTGGCCGGTTAGGGAAGGGGGGGGGGGGGGGGGGGGGCTTTGTGTTGGACGTGATTGACTACGTGTTCGTCCTCTCATGTGAAACTAAAGACTGCAGTGACTCACTATTACCTCTACAGGTACATTTTACAATATTATGCTGGTTAGCATCACTTCAGTAGATATCTGTCTTTGACATAACGTCAATACTGTGATGTTTGTTTTATGTTTTAAACTAAAATTCAGGCCATATGTTACATAATGCACCTTTGATGCATGTGTGTGACACACAAACAGACACACACTAACCTGGGATGACTGTGATGATCTTTAGGACTAGAGGAACTGTCCTCAGCACAGAAACTTTGCCAAGGTCTACAAACCCCGCCACGAATCTGAAATACATCATCATCATCATCATCACCATCTTCACCATCATCATCATCATCATCACCATCTTCACCATCATCATCATCATCTTCATCATCATCATCATCATCATCATCATCATCATCATCATCTTCATCATCATCTTCACCATCATCACCATCTTCACCATCATCATCATCATCATCATCATCATCACCATCTTCACCATCATCATCATCATCATCATCATCATCATCATCTTCATCATCATCATCATCATCATCATCATCATCATCATCTTCATCATCATCATCATCATCTTCACCATCATCATCATCATCATCAGTGTTGTTTTAATGGATAAAACAAGATCTGGCTGAGGGACAACTGTTGAAAACTATCCCACAGCTACAAAGAGATGCACGACGACTACAAAGAGATGCACGACGACCACAAAGAGATGCACGACGACCACAAAGAGATGCACGACGACTACAAAGAGATACACGACGACTACAAA
>NW_022283585.1:0-5453 GCF_004355925.1 Anarrhichthys ocellatus
TGTTTGTGTGAGTGGGTGTGTGTGTGTAGGCATGTGTGAGAGTGTGTGTGTGAGTAATGTAGAATAATATTCATGGGGAATATTCAGATTTATAGTAAGGTTATTAATTGCAGCGGTGCTTTAAGTTATTCCTACTTTATGGGGTGGAAAGATAATAACCTAATAAGTTTCCCCTTGTGTGTATGTGTAAGTCAGTGTTTGTTAGTGTGTGTGCGTGTGTGCCAAGGCTCGCGCGTGAGGTAAGTGAGGTCAGTGTGTGTTTATATTGTTTCCCGTACTCATATTCAGTATGAAGTCCAGAGAGGCTGAACATATAGCTCATCATTACCAGCAGTATTTGTTTGATTTATTCTGTCACTGATAGCAACTATTAGCTCAGTCCAGAGAACTCTAAAGGGACAAACCACTTATTTTAAGAATGAGTAATTGTAACTCTGATAGTGCAGAGCGGTCCTATCAGTAACTGTGAATGTGAACAACTCTCCTCTGAGATGTCACCCACAGGGAAGAAATTGAGACAAATTATGAGAGTGAGAGGGAATGTTCAGAGGGAAATCACGTGTCAAAAAAAAGACTATATTATTCCAATACACACTAAATATACAAAACAAAAACATTTACAGTTCATTAGTTAGAGATGATAGGGGTTTGAGACAGGGTATTTTGGAAATTTTTAGGTTAATACAGTGTGACTTTTTGAACTTTTGAAAAGTAAAACTATAAATAAAGCCTAAACCATCGTGTGAAAGGTAGATGAAAAGACAAATGAACTAACTGCTGATGTAATTTAGTCTCATTCTCACCCATGCACATGTGTAATCACACAAACTGTTTAACCAATTAGGAAGATGTATCTTCCTAATTGGTTGAATAGTTTCCTCAAGCACCAAAAATACATTTTCTGATTGCATCTCTGCCAGTAATGTTAGCATTACTGGTCTGCAGCGGTGAGCACAGGTAGCTTTGGTAATGCTAAACGAGCAAGAACAGAGTGAAAAAAATCACGCAGTGACCTTAAGTTTGAGAAAAAACACAATGCACGGCTAAGGTGCCCTTCCAGTGGAGAAAGCGTGATACAGGGCCCTCCTGTCCCCTTGCAGAGGAGGAAGTATGATGCAGAGCAGTGGTTCTCAGCTGGTCTCGCTGCGGGACCCACCATCACCCCTTAATGATAAGCTGCGACCCAAATTTTCAACTTCTCAAATGTATTTAATGAAAAGATGGTGCAGTTTGAACCTGAACTGAAAATGTCCTCTGCAGTCGTAGTATAAGGAGCTCTCTTGTGCAGAGAAATTGTTCCTGTAAGTCCCCGTCCCACACATGTTTCACGTAAACGAGTAAAACTGCTTTGTTTGTTATGTCTGTAGATTCGTCCATTTGTAATGCAAAATGACCACTTGCCTTAATTCAAGCTGTGGTCTGTTGTTTGATGTCATCTGACATGTCTTCAATTTGCCTACTTATAGTGCCATTTGACAGAGGTATAGTTTTCAGTTTATCTGCTGTGGATTGATCCAACAAATGCCGCTTCAGTTTTGACGGCTTCGTGCTTTCTTGTGCCAGAACCTCGCTGCACAAAACACACTGAGGTTTTTGCCCTCTTTTGTCCTCAATGTAAGAAAATCCATATCTCATGTAGTCGTGTCGTACTTGCATTTCACCATGCTCAATTAGCATATGAAAATAAACTTTGTGGGTGTACATTTCCAAAAGTTCCAGATTGATAAAATCTCTTCGTGCAAAGGTCCATTACAATATATATATATAATATTACAATAATATCTAACTTGCACTATTTAGTGCCATATATATTCGAGAAGTCCAGTAGTAGTAACGTCTCTGTGTAGTAAACAACTGTCAAATCAAATAAAGAAAGTACACATCAATTATATTTTAACAATTATTATTCTCAGTTTTCAAATTTAACTGGATGGATTATAAATAATACATAGAAATACATGAATAAATGTTCTTCTCATTTCAAGTAAAATAAGGGCTGGATTAAAGAATAAAGGTCTGATAACTCCGCCGGTCACGCCGCTTGCTAATCGCTCCAATAACAGCTGCTTCCTCCATAATAATGCAGACTTTCATTGGACAACAGCTGCTAGTAAAGACAACAAGGTCAGCGTTGCCTGTAATCAGTTGTCCATATTGAATTAACCTGGTAGCCGATCGATTATCAAGGCTGTTGTTGTTTGTGAGCTTCCGGGTAAGGGTCACGTGATAGGGGTGTGAAAAACCAGGGAAGGACAGTCGTGAATGCTAAGAAACAATCAAGTAGCGAACGCGGGTGTGGGTGTCATCTAGAGAGAATATACCAGACTCCAGCAAAGGTCAATTGTGTCTGCAGTGCGCCATCTAGTGTGATCAACTGAAACGTCGGGTATTGCAGGAAAAAGGCAAAATGAATGCGGTCTTTACTATAATTTGGACAATATTGTACCAACATTTGACAGGCCGGATGAAAAAGCCCAACGGGCCGTATCTGGCCCGCGGGCCGTAGTTTGCCCATGCCTGCTCCAGGGTGTCCTTCCAGTCCTTCCCATGAAGACAACAAGCAGGGCCTCTATGGTGCCTTTCCAGTGGAGATAACACGGTGCAGGGTTCTCTAGGGCAGTGATTCTTAACCATGGGGCCGCGGCCCACGATTGGGCCGCGAGCGCCATCTAGAGGGCCGCAAAAAACTTTCAGTTTTGCACCTGTGGGCCGCAAGGGCCGCTGGGCCGCATAGGTTATCAATTGAAGACACCAGAGATATTACTGTTATCCATGAGACGCTCAGTTACAATATAGCTTCCTACCACCTGGTGGCGGTATAATGCGTCAGTCAGTTGTTTAACAAGCTCCAATAAGCAGAAGAAGACACTCAGCTAGCCGCTAGCCCGTAGCGAGAGTTATGGATAAGTTTTTAAAAAGAAAAAATGAAGACGACAGTGGTGCCATACCCCCCCCACCCAAAAGTCTAAATGTGTGCGCAAGTACAATCCTGACTTTCTTAAGTACGGCTTTGTGAACGGAGGCAATGAGGCAGAGCTGAGGGCTCAGTGTGTGGAATGTGGGCTAATGCTATCAAACGAAGCACTGAAGCCTTCAAAAATAAAGCGACACCTAGCGACGAAACATCCAACGCTCGTGGGAAAGCCTGTTGGGCTTCTTGTTGTGTATGCAGGTTTATATACACATGATAAATAAATGTCTTTGTATCACATTGTATCATCTCATTTATTTGACAAGGGTTTTGCCTGTTCAACTCCGCGAGGACACCGGCGTCCTCGATCCCCTCCCCTTCCATTCCTACGGCTTGCTTGCGCAAACCACGTCACAAAACATGGCCGTGTTTGGTATCCCAGCATGCCCAAAATCCTCATCTTTGCAAAGAAATCATCGATTGTCTTTCATTTCTTATGGATTTTTCACAAAAGGAGCCCAAACACACACTGTCCAAAGTCGCCATAACCGCTGCAAGTCGGATCTTGCAGAATTTCGACTGAAAAAGACACATTACAGACCCGACAATGTGCTAGCGGATGTTACCATGGAGCTAGTGGCTTCAGAAAACGCTAGTACTTATAGTACAAACCTTATCTTCGTCTTCTATAAGCTGTCAGCCAATGTATAACCTTGCGTAACTAAGCTACCCGCATACTCGATTGTGTGCTTGGTCGCAGCCTTTACGCACAGCAAGTCCGCTACCCACACACCATGTCTTTGACCATATATACATAGTTTTTGCAATTTGCAAAGGCTAAAAATAAAAGGAAAATAATATAATATCAAAATATAAAGGGAGAAACACCTTTAGTGTGTCAGAATATCATTTGGTTATCATGTGTCTATTTGGGTCTCCAAATATCCTTTTAGAGCTCCACCTGGATCTCTTCATGGAAGAAATACTGTAGAATGGTCATACTTTGTCCAATCTTCTTCAAATTTGAGGCAGTTGTTCACTGATAGTGTAGTTACAGCCCTACACTGTCCTTTACCTGCACAGATACAGCCACAGGCAGTTATTTATACTGAAAGATACTTTTTTATTTTATGCGGACAAAAATCTTCAATTTTTACTGACTCCAAAGGCCCACTGCTCTGTTTCTGTATGACCTACAGGTTTTCTGACACTTGTGATGCATATAGTCAGAGTGGTTCAGAAGCTACAGCCATTTTAATTTGGGTATGTCATTTTAGGCGGTTTTGCTCCAAAATAGGGGTGGAGTTGAACAGGTAACAATATAGTTATTGAATACAAATCAAACCAAGAGTGAGACTAATTAGTTAAACTAATAGTGTTAATATTTGAATGGGCCCGGGACACTTTGTACTTGAAAAGTTGGGCCCTGAAGTCAAAAAGGTTAAGAACCCCTGCTCTAGGGCTCTCTAAGCCCTGTATTGCAGGGTCTCTAAGCCCTTAGAGAGCCCTCCAATTTCTTTTTTTTTTAAATTATACTATATTTATCCCGTTAAGGGGAAAATGTGTCTCTGCATTTCCCTGTATATATAGGGAGCAGTGAGATAACCCTCTTAACCCAGTGAGCCACGATCGTCCTAGAGGAGAAAACGTGATGCTAGGACCTCTAAGGGGCCCCTCCAGTGAAGAAACATAATGCAGTGCCCTCTATGGGTGCCCTTTAAATGGAGAAAAAACATGATGCAGGCAACTGCGGCATCTCCACTGTGGCAACAATCTGAACTCTCTGTAAGAAATGAAAATAAAATGTCCCAAAATGTGGAAATATTCATTACAGTGTTTCCCAGAAACATCTAGTGCACTGTTGATCAGTTTTCTGCTGCGTTTGGCAGCCTTTAGTGATCAGTGATCTTGTGGTTCCCATGCAGACAGGTCCAATTAGCAGCCAAAGGAAGACTTTTCGGCCCAACACCATCAATTCCCACAGGCAGGAAGACCAACCCTATTTATCCAACTGTACTGTTAGTACAGTTGGATAAGTTAGTACAGTTGGATAAGTTGGATAAAATTAGCTTTCACTTTTGTGGATGTCAGTGTGGTGGTTACTGTGCGGTCTTGTGGGCGCACAGCACATTATTACCACTTCTGCTGCAAAGGAGCTCACCATTCTGCACCCATACACACCTCTGACTCTCCACTGTTTAGGCTGCTCTGGTATCTGGATCAAGACTAAAAGGATGTTGCTCAGTGATATACTAATGCACCTTTGTTACCTGGTGTGTCTGTCTTTTCATAGTAATTAATGTGTGTGTATGTTTGTGTCTGTTGCAGGTCAAGAGTCCTTCTGGTCTTTCCATTGTTTCTGCAATGTGATGGGCTCATTAAATCCCTCCAACACTCCCTACCCCACCATCATCTCACACACAGACCCCCATGAGGGACGCTTTAAAAAACTGCTAATTTGATCAATACTCCTCGATGCTTTTTTCTCTCTGTTTAGCTGTGCTAAGATGAAGGGAGGGCGCGGTGCTGTGGGCTTTAGTGT
>NW_022283586.1:0-3582 GCF_004355925.1 Anarrhichthys ocellatus
GATAGATAGATAGATAGATAGATAGATAGATAGATAGATAGATAGATAGATAGAGATGTCTTTCTCCAGATTGTCTTTGTGTTTTGCTGTAATGAAGTATTTTGTGCGCTCACGGAGAAAGGTTGTATTGTTTGAGTTTGCCAGAGAGTAGGAGGGGTTCAATTCCCTGAGTGGTCCAGTGGGTTAGCTAAGGGCTCCGTTCCATGTGTCACTTGATTTAATGTTGAGCTGTATGACTTTTTTCCCCCCAAGCATTAAGGCAGACAGATAAACTGGAGATCATCAAGTTGGCACTGTCAAACAATGTCCAAGACAATCGGAAACACAAAAGTCCTAATGTCTCTAAGCAGAAGTTGTGGTATCGGACCATCTGTACTTCTTGATGATGAGACACGATGTAATGCTCACCAATCAGCTGATCAGAGTCGTGTTGCTACGTCAGTGTCAGTGTCATCACTTAGGAATGCCAGCATGGGTTGGAGTTTCACAATGTGCTACATATTAGAAATGGAAACAGAACATACTGCTAGGGTTACTATCAACCACGAGCCACTCCCTTGTTCTTTAACTCAAACATACGCCTCAGTTTGGATGTAATGACTGACGTCACAACACACTGACATAAGTCCATGCCCTCTCCAGTCGCATATGCCCACGGCCTCGCCCTGCTGTCATTCTAAGAATAGCTACATTGTGTAATTAAGGAGGCACTCATTTGTGTAAATGGTTAATCATTACACTCTCCGGTCACTGAAGTGTTTGTGCAGGAACACCCGGGTGAATGCAGTGGAGTGGTTATAGAGGAAATGGAATGTCAAAGGTGACCCATTGGACCTGACGTGTTGAAATTTATATTTAGGAAGGACACCGTCACTGCTTACTCATCTTACAGGATGTCTCTTTGGATGAGAGCATCAGCAACATGACTCAGATGTACATGTACAAGCTGTGACAGGTGAAGAACACAACTGCGCTGACTGACTTTAATGAATAAAAACAATCCCATTTGTCCCAAGTTGAGGACTGTAAACTAACAGGTTTTACTGAGCCGACTGGTTTCTGAGCATCATGCTGCTCTGCTGTGAATCAGCCAGTATGAATGTCTAAGGGCCGTTTATCTGCGCTGGTATGTGTGACAGCCTGTTGACTTCGTGAGGCTGGGACACTTGTGGTTGTGATAGGGACAAGGGCACACAGTTCAGCCACACACTGGCCGAGTGTAAACGCAGAGAGTCGGAGCATGTGTTTGAGCTGAGCACAGTACAACAAGGTGCAGCTCCCTCCACACCCAGTTTAGGTTCATTTTTACCGTTACTTCGGGGAATAAAGCCAAAAGTACAAAAAATGTTGACATCAGAGGAATGTTCAGAGAAAATGCTGTCTAGCAATTTAGTACTTTGATAAAATAATAATATCTTGCCAGCTCTGTGGGAGGGAATTGACGTTTCTGGGTGACAGTTTTAAGAACAAACCTGTGAACCTGGTCAGTTTAGTCCCCGACTGATATCGTGATATATTCTGATTTAACAAACTGACCTGACATAAATGAATATAGGTTAAAGTAGAACAGATTCTGAATGACTTGAAGGAAATAAAGGATCTATTTTAAGATTGTATAAGTGTAAAAAACATAATTTGGGAAATCACCCAATTTATTTGCGGAGTGCAAATTTTTCTTGATGCAAATGCAGTTTTTGTTTTCCCACTTATAACACAAGATATCATCTTTTGCTGACATGTTTGTTCCTGCATCTCCTTTTCTCAGGGTTGTAACCCGTTCGCCCAGACCGGACGAAGCAAACTGCAGAATCAGCGAGCCACTCTGAACCAGCAGATCATCAAACAGATGAGGATGCGGGCTGGAGCTGAGAACCTGCTGAAGTAAGAACTAAACACCCGCATGCATACTGTACATTTGTGTCTGCTTAATGTGTCGACTCCCTACAATGTGGATTATTCTAGTGGAAAGTGCAGGATGGTTTGGACTCACAGTTAGGCATTTGTTGTGAAAGCCAGCTGTTCTTAAGGTTCTCTCTCCGCTCTCTGTGCTCGGATGTGTCATTCATCTGTCTGTATTGCTAGTCGGTTATGTGCTGTATGTGAACTCCTTGTGGAATGTTGATGTTGAGACAGACTGGCTTCATCACCTTCATTGTTCTCTCATCCGTTGTCATGAATTCTTGGTGAGACTTAAGACAATAACAGAAACTATTAGGTAACAGTCTTGAAGAGGAGCAGAAAACAAATAGCTATTGTCATACGTGGTTTAGAAGAAACCTCAGAATAATATATGTCTCCATTTTAAAAATACATGAAGAAATGTCTTCTTCCTGCGGAAATACTTGTTCTTGTAGCATTGAATGGCATAATCTCAGCAGGTACAATGCAGCAGAGACAAATTAGGAAGTTTAGTGACCTTTACTTAGTCTGGCTGTGGGGCTTCTCCTTACAAAAGGCTATCTTTCAGAATCCCTGTGTCTTTTCAGGAATATGTCACGGTGTCACTTGTCAAATTAAATCTAGGATTATTTTCTGATATTTATACTGTAAAGAAAGCTTCAAGCCAGGCTGGAGCTCCGCTCCACCAGTGGAGAAGTCCTACATGTTTACACAGTTTGTACTGTATGCTTAAGGGCCTTCCATTGCACGTAAACAGCTGTGCCGTGTGCACAAGAGTTCAACCTTCCCTCTATTACGTTTGTTATTCTCTTCTGTGGCCTTCATGGCAAATGCTTCAGACGGGCTATAAAACATAGGTGACTTCAGAAATAGGTTTTTTTTTATCTCCCAAAAAGGTCAGTGCTTGGCCTGGCCTGTGTAAACTGCAGACGGAGGCTTCAGTTTCTTAGCTGACATTTTGGTTCATCATTGTTAGTATTTAAATGTAAGGCCATCATATCTGAGGAGTACATTTTTGGAGATCGAGAATTTTTTTTCTATTTTAAATTGCTGAGGGTAAGAGAGAAGGACAGTGCATTTCCTATATTTTTTATATCCAATCTGGGTCTTCCCTGAACGTGTTTTCAATGTAAAACATCCCAACCTGCTGTACTGGACAAAAGGTCTGTCAACAGCTTGCTGCCTGGTGAGACAAAATTAGGAGATAGAAAAACTCTAGAGTCAACTTATTATGACATTTTAGTGATCTACAGGGGAAAAACCGCCCAGAGTTGAATCAAGCGATTCCAGAAATGGAATATTATAAGCTTCATAAAAGTAGTGTTTATTATTGCAGGCTCACTGTATTGGATTGCATTAAGATATACAGTTCTTTTTGTTACTGTGTCCACCTTCTGTTCTGTGTGGAATTTGGCAAAAGGATAACGTTCCCCACAGAAAAGGTTAGTGAACTGTAAGGGCCTGCTATTAATAAACAGGTCCTGTGGTATCTTCTGAGGCACCGAGTCTGGAGAAACAAAAAGGTACAGCGGTGCACCTTTTCTCCGACAGAGTGGAGCCTCAACTTCCCCCACTGGGATTCTCGGATCAACTCTCTTTCCGTTTGTGTTAAGATAAGTCTGGTCAGGGAGGATACTGTGTGTGTGTGTGTGTGTGTGTGTGTGTGTGTGTGTGTGTGTGTGT
>NW_022283586.1:3592-4135 GCF_004355925.1 Anarrhichthys ocellatus
TGTGTGTGTGTGTGTGTGTGTGTGTGTGTGTGTGTGTGTGTGTGTGTCCATTAGGTCTGTCTAAGCCTACTGTCAGCCTCAGAGGCCTCCACATTCCTCTAGTGCTTCACATCGTCTGCCTGGCCAAGGCCAGGGGCAAATGGACTATCTGTGTGTGTGTGTGTGTGTCTTTACTAGCCCAGCTGCAGCACAGGGAACAGTCTGGATGCATTTATTAGTTTCAGGTATGCACTAAGCTCTTTTTTTAATTTATGGTCATTTGCAGTCTGACTGTACCTGTGATCTTCCATCTGTGTGTGGATAACAGGGTTTCTGTGGCTCTCCTACCTATTTACACCATCCACCTGGCTTGTCATGTCAAAAACAGATTTGCATCAAATAACAAACTTTAAAAGAAAAAATATTACAAAAAAACAGCATAAAAAGATGTTATTGAGAGAGTTTAGTTTGGGTCATTATGACCTATGAAGAATCTAAATCTTTGTTTTTCTTTAGTACACACTGTGTGTGTGTGTGTGTGTGTGTGTGTGTGTGTGTGTGTGT
>NW_022283586.1:4235-5452 GCF_004355925.1 Anarrhichthys ocellatus
GTGTGTGTGTGTGTGTGTGTGTGTGTGTGTGTGTGTGTGTGTGTGTGTGTGTGTGTGTGTGTGTGTGTGTGTGTGTGTGTGTGTGTGTGTGTGTGTGTGTGTGTGTGTGTGTGTGTGCGCCTTTTTCTCATTTGGTGCCGTCAATCTTTTTCCACCTTTTCTTTTGTTCTGCATTCCTCTCTCTATCAGCAACAGGTGGAGTCATTCTAGTCAGACCAGTTCTCTCTCCTTAACCTCCTCTGACTTGGGTTTGAGAGTTCATGGTTTAGCTGTTTTTCAAACTTTAGAAATTTCCCTCAGAGTCACAGAAGACGATACAACAGCTCCTCATTATAAGTAAACTGAACTTCATGTGTCACAGCGGTGGACTGCCCTTTTAAAGCTTGATATGTAATACATAGTAATTATCTCTGTCAACGCAAATCATCATCAGAACCGGATATCCGTCTTCTGATGAAAAGCTTTGAGGAAAAATGCAACATACTGTCAATCTGCCAAAAACCTATAAAAACAGTCCTTCCAGGAAAGAGGACGGGGGGGGGACTTCAGTGTAACCACACTTGCTGGTTTACAGTCTCGTTCCCACGCTCTGCGGGACGATATTAGATATTAAATTAGATATTAATAACAGCCTCTGGGCTGGCGAGCTGGCATCTATTCTACCCAAACCACAGCACCTCCATCCTGATGGCTTCCCCAGGCCAGACCTCCTCAAAATCCCTTCAGCAGGCCAAAAGGAAGTGATGCTAAGCCGGGGTTGACCTCCCGGTTATGTTCCAATGAATCGAGACCAAAGTGCAGAGTGAACCAGATTTAAAGAAGACTCCATTGATTCCCTAAAACGTTTTGATGTGTGCTCCATTTTAATGAAAGGTTGCGTTATTTTGTTGAACAGAGTTTGGGTCATTTACGGTCATAACAACTTTTCTCCTAGATATCATAGTACTAATGGTTTGTTAGTGCTTAGGCCAAATGATCCATGTGTCACAAACTTTGCTAACTTTGAAAATCCCCCATTTCCAGTCTCTGTCTCTGAAAATGTCAATGGCAAACATGCCAAAACAAAGAGAGCCATGGAAAAAAAGAATAAAATCAGCCATTAAAGACTAAACGTTAGTAGAAACCTAGTTTGTCTGTTTCACCTTTAGCTTAACTGATTACCTTTAAACTCCTGCCTGCCAGTGCTTCTTCACAGCTCACCATTCTTGTTAAAGATC
>NW_022283587.1:0-5451 GCF_004355925.1 Anarrhichthys ocellatus
ATACACATACATACATACATACACATATATATATATATATATAGTCAAGTATACCGACACACCGTGACACCACTGTAAACATCTGTCATGATTGTCCTTATTCAATACTGCCGACAGTGTCTCTTTGTAAACTGAGGGCCAGACTTAGATCAGCTGTCACCGCCCGGCTAATTCCAGCGATGCACCGGTTGAGTTGTGTGTTGTGACAGAGAACCGGGACGTCTCTACGTCACACCGGCTCCATTACAATGATAAGAGCCTGACAGTTACACAGTTTGGTTTGGTTGTGGGGGAGGAATCACAATAGGATAATGGAACAACTAAAAAAAATAATCGATTAGTTTTCAACTATTAACTAAATTGCCAACTACTTTGATAATCACTTTATCTTTATTATTTGTGTAATTTTTTAAAGAAAAAAAAATTAAAATTCTCTGATTCCAACTTCTTAAATGTGAATATTTAATCATACTTTTTCTTCCCCCTCTGAGACAAACGAGACATTTCAAGTCTTCATCTTGGATTTTGAGGAACACTGATTCTTTCGCTGCAGCCTTGTTTGTGTTACAATGTACTCCCCGCCTACAAGTAAAACACTTAAGAATTACAAATTCCCATGCAGCTTTTGTAAACAAGGTCAAGCGTACTGCAGTTCATAACGTCCATGTATCACCAGCTGCTCTATTATGTCATGCATCATGCCATGAGTATGAAGAGAAACAACGCTCACTCACTTCTGCTTGGCTGGAGGGGGGCAGAGCCAGCCCGGTGGCCTCGGACACTGGCAGGGGGCTCTGATGGTCGCTCACACGGGGGGCCATGTGTGCCCTTCACGGATCACCAAGGCGGTCGGACAGTCAGTAAAAACCCACTGAGGAGGAATTAAAAGAATATGGAGGAGCACTTCAAAAAAAAAAAAAAATGAAAAGACGGAACAACAAGCCGCCATGACGCAAACTGCCTCAGTTAAACACAACAGCCTGGCTTGTAAACACAATCTCTGCTGTTCAATACGATTACTTCCATCACGTAAAGCAAACAAACCGTCTACATGTATCAATCAACAATGTTGCATATTATCCTAAACTACTGGGCGCTGATAAAAGAACAACGCAATGTCAGTGACCGCACCTGAAGTAAATAAAACTGCGAATCAGAGTTAAGGAAAAAATGAACAAACAGGCACAATGAATCGTTATTGCAGTTAAATCTAGATATTCATTGAGGACTTCATGCCGCATTTAGTTACCTTCGTTTGTGTTTAAAAGGACCCCGTGTTTACAAGTCTGACGCCACTCTGCCCCTGCAGATTCTTGCACACATTTCTTGTTTGCTCGCTGGAGCTGTGCTGTTCAGACTAGTCGCATTTACTAACTTGCGCGTTCCGCCGCCTGCACGTCTTGTCTCTTTTTTTCCCCTCCACGTTGTCGTCACGTTGTTAAAGACAGATGTCGCGCTGCGGCAGACTGTGTTGTATATTTATAGATGAAGAGCTGCGAGGAATTCCTGCCGCTGCCTGGTTCTGCTCACAAGATTATTTGAGCTTTTCAAAGGTTTAAAAAAAATGGGCCAGTGTTTTGGACTACAAAACCCATGAGCGAATCCCGTTGGTCGGATGAAATCTCGCGAGTTTATCTAAAACATTGGGTTGCCAGTTCTGTTCATATCTAAGTTAAACTGTGTTCAGTCGATGCTGTTGCCAGAACATTTTGAGTTTAGGAGCATTTCAACTCAAACAACTAAGTTAACATTACGGTTATGAATAATCAGTTAACCCTATGATTAGTTTCAAGAATGATCAATTTCAGAGGTTTGATTTACTGACTGGACATGAACATTTAAAAAGTACTTTTAATGTGAACATCTTCCATATAGTTAGTTGAGATTCAGCATTCGTATATTGTAGGTTTTGCACTCAAAAAAATTAAAAATCCTATATGTATCAATTAAACAGAATGAAGTAAGAGTAGCATATCCCACAAAATGGAAATTATTCAAAACACCAGTGTATTATGACCAAATTTGTTGCAGCCCTTGAGGAATTTGGATCACTTGTACTTTGTGTTTTTATTTTTATGTTTGTAAATATAGAAATAGAAAGTATTAAATTAAATGTTAACTAAAAAGTGATGGATTTGGGGGTTTAAACACCCTGGTTATGGGTTCTACGTGACCGAACCTGGCAACCCGGGAGTCTGGCCATAGCGCTGAAAAACTTGTTGTTGTCGGGGAAAATGGCGTCAAACGTTGAGGCCCCGGAGCGCTGGTACCTCGCCCTTCTCGGCTTTGCGGAGCATTTCCGAACCTCCAGTCCGCCCAAAATTCGGCTCTGTGTGCACTGTCTACAGGCGGTGTTTCAGTTCAAGCCGCCGCAGAGGATCGAGGCCCGGACGCATCTTCAGCTGGGCTCGGTCCTCTACCACCACACCAAGAACAGCGAGCTGGCCCGCAGCCACCTGGAGAAAGCGGTGAGGGACGTTCGATTCAGGAAAGAGCGGGGATGCAGCGGAGAAGCGGGACGGGGTGTAGGCCGCGGGCAGCAAAACACAGAGAATGGCGGAAATCTTTACATAGCTGTCAATTCGGGAAGGTTAAATGTGTGAAGAAGTTAAAATTTTAGATTTCTTAAGTGTTTTTTTGTGAAATATTCGTCCCGGGCCGGCCGCTTCCGTCCTTTCACTGATGTTAGCCAAAATAAGCCGCTGTATGGGATTATTATTATTGGTTCATAAAGATAGCAAACAAACACCGACAATATAACGCCGCTAACGTTTGCTATCTCTTGTTTTGCAGTGGTTCATATCTCAACAAGTCCCTCAGTTTGAAGATGTCAAATTTGAAGCCGCCAGCATTTTGTCAGAACTCTTCTGCCAACAGGTAAATTACATTGAAGTAACATACATTCATCACTTCTTACCACGACGTGTAATTGGCATTGTATTGTGATGCTACGTGCAGGATAGGGTATGCATAGTTTGTTTTTAAATGATTGATTATTGATTATTGATCATTTTGAATCAATTGTCTAGAATTTGGTGGACTCTGCAAAACCCCTGCTGCGCAAGGCCATCCAGATCTCACAACAAACTCCGTACTGGCACTGCAGGTTGTTGTTCCAGTTGGCGGTATGTATCGGAGCGACAGCATTGAACAGGGGTCATATTGTTGCACTCACAGAGTCATTTTCGGGCACAGGTCCAACATTGTTTGAGTTGAACATGAGAACACATGTGCAGCAGCTAATTCAGGTGCTTAGTCCCTGTGCTGTTTGCTCACACTTGTACTTTGTATGTTTTTAATTGGATGTTTTTGTTTTGTTGCAAGAGTACAGCCTTTGTGACCAAATAGCAAAAAGACAGGAATGTTCTTATTGCTTCTTTCAGCAACTTCATACACTGGAGAAAGACTTGGTGTCAGCATGTGACCTGCTGGGGGTCGGAGCCGAGTACGCCCGAGTGGTTGGGTCAGAATATACCAGGTACATGTCCCACAATCCTCTGGTTGACTGCATATTTAAGGCTTTCAGTGGTTAGCAGCTGACATTTATTTAACTAGGAAGTCATATTGAGATTAAAACCTCCTATTATGAGTGAGTCCTAGCCAAGACCGTGTCAAATATCACCATCCAACACGTAACAGGACATGAAATAGCAGCTTTAAACCATTTTAAATGATCTAACATCCTACTATGAGGTATAAGGATCAATGATGGGTCCTGAAGTTAGAATTAGTGATGTATTACAGGGACGAGTGATCCAGTGGGTCAAGTTTAGACAAGGTGGAGGGTATGACAAACCTGTGAATAAATAGTGCCAACAAAATCAAGTGTTTTCTCGATGCCATGAAAAACAGGGACACACACAAAACCCAGTGTGAATTTGACTTTCTTTTCGAGATGATCAATATGGTGTTTAGACTGAATAGAGACACCTTTTAAGAGTAAGGGTTAGAACATTTTGTTCGCACAGGAAATTCCGGTTAATTACTCGCACAAAAACAAAATATTTGTAGACAAAGGACACGTATGAGTAATTTATCCGTCTCAGTCACTGCACCCTGACTGATTCACTGTCCTCTAGGGTTTGCCACATTTTTCACCTGTCAAATCCTGTAATACCATTTCAAAGAACATAATTTCCTTGTTCCTCATCTTCATCGAAGATAAAATGTTGCTCTTGTAAAAGTGTCGTGATAATGGCACCCTTCACTGGTGCTCGACATGGTTCAACCGGTTCTGAGTACATTTTCACACGCCTTCGCGCTGGAGCATTCTTTGCTCCCAAAACAACTGTGGCACAAAGTGCTGATTCATGATATATGAAAGATTGATTGATTGTGAGGACTGACTGGTGAAAAAGCTGACTTTGTGTTTTTGCTTTCTAGGGCACTGTTTCTCCTCAGTAAAGGAATGGTGAGTCATCTGCTCTCCTTATTTGTTTATGCTATTTGTACTGTTACACCATGACAGTATAAACAAGGATAGGTTTTAATTGTGGAGATTTTCTTTTTCTTCTTTTTACCCATAGTTGCTGCTAATGGAGAGGAAGCTCGGGGAGGTGCATCCTCTGCTCACACTGTGCGGAACTATTGTAGAAAACTGGCAGGGAAACCCGATCCAGAAGGAGTCCCTGAGGGTCTTCTTCCTGGTCCTACAGGTCACACACTACCTGGATGCTGGACAAGTAGGAAAACCACCCTCTATAAAGTGTGACGGACTTGTTTCTGAGGGTTTAAATGACTGTTTATGGACATCATCGTTGTGTTCGTGTCTCTCCAGGTGAAGAGTGTGAAGCCGTGTCTGAAGCAGCTGCAGCAGTGCATCCAGACCATTTCTACACTCCACGACGATGAGATTCTGCCCAGCAACCCAGCGGACCTCTTCCACTGGCTACCCAAGGAGCACATGTGTGTCCTTGTCTATTTGGTAATGCCACTTCTCTTTCTTTGAATCCTCCAATCTGGTCATCTCTAAATTTTAGTTTGAGTGATTTTAGGTCATGCAGCCAAGTACCCTCCCTACAACAACAACAACAATAACAGAAAGTTACATGTCCAGTTACCTGGGCATGTAACTGGATTTTTTTTTTTAACACTCTTCTATTATATTCATGCTTTTATCCTCTTGAAGGATGCACAGTGTCGTGGGCGGGAGAGGTTGGATGTCCTCCGAGGCCTTTGGAAATACATCTCACTTGCTACAATAAGAATGAGTGCATTTTGAATATAGAGGATAAAAAGACAACACGGTGACGTGTTCTCGTTATTCATTTAGGTTGCTTCTAAGATACATCTGATAACTTTGTAATTAAAAGACAAACTAATAACACTAAAACAACAATGACACAGTTGTTGTTATCCTTCCGGATAGCTTGACACAACTGCAGTGTCACAGCGTGCTTGGCATTTTTAGGAATTGGTTCACGTTGCTTAATATCTCCTCCTTGTCATTCT
>NW_022283588.1:0-2820 GCF_004355925.1 Anarrhichthys ocellatus
AGACTGAACCATCACTACTTTCTCTTTAAGAAGACTGAACCATCACTACTGTCCCTTGAAGAAGACTGAACCATCACTACTGTCTCTTTAAATCACGTCCTTGTATGTTTAATGAGTGAATCTGTGACTTCTGAGTGGATTTATGGAGGTTTATTCTGGATGAGTTATCAGTTATGAAGAACCAGAACTACAGAGGTTCATGTGATTCAATGAATTCAAAGTAAAACACAGAGACAAAAGTCATCCTATAAAAGCTGTTGAGTTCTGTTAGCAGTTAGCTGTGGTTCCTCTGTCAAAGCAGTGAGAGACTAAAACAGGAAGTAGAAGGAGACCTGAGAGACACTGAAGCCACCACGTCTCTGGTGATGCAGAACTAAAGAGACCGGTGGACGGACACAGAGAAGCACCGTCACTCAATAGCGTGAGCGTCTGAATGGAGCTTTAGGAGACGTGGAGAGAAGGACTGATGGACACAATGTGGTACAAGAAATTACAAAAATAAGATTCTGAATCGTCTCAAATCCTTTTTACACGGTCGCCCTGTTCAGTCTGTGCTCACGACGATATGAAGGCCACTCTGTTGTGAGAGCTGCTTCCTCTCAACAGTCCGTTGGAGCAGACGTCCGGTCGCTGAGTCGGCCTGAGAGACGGAGAGGCTCCACAGTCGCAGACCTCAGAGTCCACACCAGGATCTGGACCTGGACCTGGACCCAGACCCAGGATGACGCTGATGGAGCAAGGCAGGTCCTGAGGACACCAGGAGATGCTTCATTAGACAGACTGGACACATGGAGGACACGACATGGCAACACTCTGAGAGTCAGTCAGACAGAGGTCCAGACCTGGACCTAGACCTAGACCCGGACCCAGACAGACGCTGTTGAACGTACCTTACAGCTCTTGATCTGCTGACAGATGCCCTCAGCTTTCTGAAGGATGTCTTCGATGTCCAGCTTCATGGAGAGTTCGTTAATGTGCTGAAGGGACAATAGACAGACGTCTCAACATGTTCAACACATCTATACATATATACACATATATATTGTGGGAGAAAAATGTATGTGTCTTGAAATATATTTGTGTAAAATCAATCATATCCATAATTTGAAATGCATCCATGTACATTCATTCATACTGTGATATTGGCCGGTATCATTCAGTGTGGCTTTGTAAAGCACACTGAATATAATCCATCGGGCTAAATCAGAATGATTATTATCCAGAAAGTTTGGCGTGCTTCTCCTCACACAGCGTTGCCAACACCTGCGCAAAAAATACATCAAAACGTGTGGCCTGATCGGGAATAGTGTGCCATCTATTTTTCGGAGAGATTCGCCCAGCGGTTTTCCCGAAAAACGGAGCAAAATTTCTCCATCGACTTGAATGGGGTTTCGTCGTGAAGAGAGCTAAAAAAAACACTTTGGGCCCATATTGACTAGCCGTACATTAATGTAGAAACATGATTCAAAGTTTAAAACGTAGATAAAACGCTGCACTTTATTGAGCCAAATGGACATTTTGATAGCTAGCACAGTTTTCATGAAGTCACAGATTAAGTTTCAGGAAAATGTTGGGTCTGTTTCAGATTTTATAATGGGTGTGTATTGCACGGCTCGTTAAGAGCTAGAGTGAGAGCATAACTGTCAGAGTGGAGCGGAGCAGGAAAATATTCTGTGAGTTTTCCAAACAAATTGCTCCAGCTCCCACAATTTTTACTCTTTATACACCATTTTTGGCCCAAACTCTTGGAAATGTTGTGCTGTCGCAGTAAAGTGTCTGTAGAATCCAACGGACTTACACATTTGGCTCAAAGAGCCGCAGAGCGACATGAACTCCAACCAACTGCTCCATTAGACTCCATGTTAAATCTCACCACTCATTCCTCAAAGAAAGCTGATGGTACCAGTTTTGTATATTGCTCTGGAGCTCACATTATTAACACCACAAACATAAAAAAACACATCAGCGCGTTTGGCAGAGTCTTATCTTTCTCACGGTATCCATATTTTGGCACTCAGACTCCTGCTTTTTGTTAAAAGGAGGCAGGAGTTTTGTTCAAAATCACTGATTACTGCAGTGGTTCTCAAACTGTGGGGCGCGCCCCTCTAGTGGGGCACGGCGGTATTGCAGGTGGGGCGCAGGGGGAAATGCAGAATTTTTTATATATACAGTATCATCCACGTGAATCGTGTAGATCCGTAGAGGGTTTTTTTTGGGGTGGGGGGGGGGGGGCGCGGTCAACTGGCCAGCCAGCATTTCTCAGATTAGAGTGAGACGAGGAGAAAAGGTGATGTCGTGATCTTCACAATAAAACATCTCTGATGTGACGTGTCGAGTCTTGGCCAATCAGCGTTAAGATGTCTACACCGTCTTTCCCTCCGTTACAGTTTAAGTTACGTTATGTCCCGTTACCGTTCAGACTTGCTGGGTTAAGTTAACGTCCACTGCATGCGGAACTTCGTGGACTGTTAACGTTCGTCATTATCACGATTTGTTTAGGTTTTCACAGGTTGCAGTTTATTGTTATTATCTTAGAAAGATATTCAGTGCAAAGCAGTTGAATTGCAGCCACAATAAGCTATTTTTTGTGGGCGGTGAGGGTCAGAGAGTGTGAAGATAGCGAAAGTGTGGAGATAGCGAGAGGGTGAAGATAGCGAGAGGGTGAAGATAGAGAGAGGGTAAAGATAGAGAGAGGGTGAAGGTAGAGAGAGGGTGAAGATAGCGAGAGGGTGAAGATAGCGAGAGGGTGAAGATAGAGAGAGGGTGAAGATAGAGAGAGGGTGAAGATAGAGAGAGGGTGAAGGTAGAGAGAGGGTGAAG
>NW_022283588.1:2920-5449 GCF_004355925.1 Anarrhichthys ocellatus
AGGGTGAAGATAGCGAGAGGGTGAAGATAGCGAGAGGGTGAAGATAGCGAGAGGGTGAAGATAGAGAGAGGGTGAAGATAGAGAGAGGGTGAAGATAGCGAGAGGGTGAAGATAGCGAGAGGGTGAAGATAGAGAGAGGGTGAAGATAGAGAGAGGGTGAAGATAAAGGGGGGATGACGTCGATAAACAAGTAGTGCAAGAAGGCAGGGGAGCCGGTCCCTGTGACAGGCGGCCAGAGGTGGAATCAGGAGGTTGATCAATATGACTTGTCAGAGGTGCACAGTGTAACTTGTCTAGGTGAACGTTCAGAGGAGGAGGAGGACATCTTACGGTAGAATGGAGGTATAAAATAATGTACAATGCTTTTGTGTAGTTAGTTGACTCCGGACAGCTCGGTTTACTTGTGATGCAAATAAATCTGCGTGAACTGAAGAAAATCCAATCTCTCTTGTGTTCTGTGGGTGTTCGTTACAGAGTTCCTGAGAGTGAGATCCTGTGGTGTCTCACCACGAGTCAGATAGATAACAGTTACTGAGCCAGCCGTTAGGTATTGAGTTTTAACATAAGTCAGAAAGTCAAAGAAGCTGATCATCAACGGGAAAAAAAAACACAACATTTGGCGAGCCAGCCAGGGGGAGGACTCCACGGGGACTATATATATATATATATATACCCACCTTGAGGATCTCGTTGAAGCCGTAGTTCTCCTCCATGATCTTCTGTTTCTCTGAGTCCAGGATGGCACAGCAGACCAGCAGGTGGAAGTTGTCGCAGGGCAAATCGGTCCACATCACCTGAGGACACACAGGTAGAGACAGGTCGACACAGATCTTTCCCAGGTGTCCATCCATCCAGATCCACCACAGAAGAAGAAGAAACTCACCTCCCAGAGTCTCAGAACGTCCTGGAAGCTGAGCTCTCTCTTGAATCTGATCAACAACCAGCGGAAACAGAAATACAGAAAACCTGAATCCTGAGACTCTGTGAAGCAAAGAGACAGTCCTGTTAGCGTCTCCTATACTGGACTAAAGGACATCCTGTCACAGCTGGATCCTCAGGTTGTCCACAGTCCACCGAGTGTCCAGCTGTGGACTATCAGATTGTTCAGCTGCTTTTCTCTGTAGAGGTTATTTGTTCATGAATTCTATTTTCTTGCTCTTGTTACCACACAACTTTCATACTGAATGCTTTTATTGTGAAGGGCTCTGGGACTTTTGTTTTGAAAGTGAGTTCCAGGTGAGTTCACGTACCGAGGTAGTTCCAGAAGGACAAGTCCAGCAGTCTGAGCAGAGTACTGAGCTGGATCAGCTGAGTCTTCATGCCCTGCATCTGCTCCTCAAAGTTCTGGTGCTGGAAGACAACAACAAACACAAACCTAACATGTGTTTTCATTGTACTTGTATATATGTATTATATATAATATATATTTATATATATAACCTCACCATTTGCTCCATGAAGGAGACAAAGCACCAGAAGGCGTCCACCTCGTTCTCCATCACGTAGAGGATCGGAGACAGCAGGTCGCTCATCCCCTGGACGTATCCTAAGGAGACACAGAGACCTCAGAGTCCTGGTCCGCATGTCCCTGGTCATCAGGAGGAGACACCTTACAGAACTCACCCAGGTCAAAGTCCAACATGCAGTAGGTCATCAGGATGTCGTGGAGGAGGACCAGACCCGGGTTGTCGATGCCTTCGTAGAAGCGGTTGCTGCGGTCCGTTCTGTTGACGTCTTTCTCTGAGGACAGAAGACAGAAGGCGTTATAGTGTCTGAGGGTCTGCTGGTCTTCAGTGATCAATAACCAGTATAGGGGGGACCTCACCGATCAGACTTCTGTAGTCCCTCAGTCTGGAGTTCCTCCTTTCCTGCTCCTCACTCACGGACTTCCACTGCAGCTTCATCCTGAAGTATTCATCACTGTGACAGGACACAGTCATCAACAGTCAGTCACTATCAGGTGTTCACTGATCACTGAATCATTGATCATTGTTCAGTTCAGCTCCACTGTCCTGTCACATTCTATAGAAACACCATGTGGTCACTTTATTAGGTACACCTGTTTAATACTGCAGCAGCCCTCTGACCAACCAACAGGGGGACTCTTACTGCCTCATGATTGGCTGATGAGCAATGACATAACGAGCAGGTATCCAGGTGTTCAGGTGAACAGGTGAACAAGTGTACCTAATAAAGTGACCACTCAGTGTTTGTGAACATATTAAAGTAAAGTCGTACGTTTTGGTTCTCTGCCGGACTTTCCTCTCCTCCAGCGTGCTGTCCCAGGGGACGTAACCCAACAGGAACTTCCAGGCTTCTTTCCTCAGAGCGTGACAGAGTCCCTGTAGAGACAGACAGGATGAGACAGAGTGCCTGTAGAGACAGACACGATGAGACAGAGTCCCTGTAGAGACAGACAGGATGAGACAGAGTGCCTGTAGAGACAGACATGGTGAGACAGAGTGCCTGTAGAGACAGACAGGATGAGACAGAGTCCCTGTAGAGACAGACAGGATGAGACAGAGTCCC
>NW_022283589.1:0-2820 GCF_004355925.1 Anarrhichthys ocellatus
AGACTGAACCATCACTACTTTCTCTTTAAGAAGACTGAACCATCACTACTGTCCCTTGAAGAAGACTGAACCATCACTACTGTCTCTTTAAATCACGTCCTTGTATGTTTAATGAGTGAATCTGTGACTTCTGAGTGGATTTATGGAGGTTTATTCTGGATGAGTTATCAGTTATGAAGAACCAGAACTACAGAGGTTCATGTGATTCAATGAATTCAAAGTAAAACACAGAGACAAAAGTCATCCTATAAAAGCTGTTGAGTTCTGTTAGCAGTTAGCTGTGGTTCCTCTGTCAAAGCAGTGAGAGACTAAAACAGGAAGTAGAAGGAGACCTGAGAGACACTGAAGCCACCACGTCTCTGGTGATGCAGAACTAAAGAGACCGGTGGACGGACACAGAGAAGCACCGTCACTCAATAGCGTGAGCGTCTGAATGGAGCTTTAGGAGACGTGGAGAGAAGGACTGATGGACACAATGTGGTACAAGAAATTACAAAAATAAGATTCTGAATCGTCTCAAATCCTTTTTACACGGTCGCCCTGTTCAGTCTGTGCTCACGACGATATGAAGGCCACTCTGTTGTGAGAGCTGCTTCCTCTCAACAGTCCGTTGGAGCAGACGTCCGGTCGCTGAGTCGGCCTGAGAGACGGAGAGGCTCCACAGTCGCAGACCTCAGAGTCCACACCAGGATCTGGACCTGGACCTGGACCCAGACCCAGGATGACGCTGATGGAGCAAGGCAGGTCCTGAGGACACCAGGAGATGCTTCATTAGACAGACTGGACACATGGAGGACACGACATGGCAACACTCTGAGAGTCAGTCAGACAGAGGTCCAGACCTGGACCTAGACCTAGACCCGGACCCAGACAGACGCTGTTGAACGTACCTTACAGCTCTTGATCTGCTGACAGATGCCCTCAGCTTTCTGAAGGATGTCTTCGATGTCCAGCTTCATGGAGAGTTCGTTAATGTGCTGAAGGGACAATAGACAGACGTCTCAACATGTTCAACACATCTATACATATATACACATATATATTGTGGGAGAAAAATGTATGTGTCTTGAAATATATTTGTGTAAAATCAATCATATCCATAATTTGAAATGCATCCATGTACATTCATTCATACTGTGATATTGGCCGGTATCATTCAGTGTGGCTTTGTAAAGCACACTGAATATAATCCATCGGGCTAAATCAGAATGATTATTATCCAGAAAGTTTGGCGTGCTTCTCCTCACACAGCGTTGCCAACACCTGCGCAAAAAATACATCAAAACGTGTGGCCTGATCGGGAATAGTGTGCCATCTATTTTTCGGAGAGATTCGCCCAGCGGTTTTCCCGAAAAACGGAGCAAAATTTCTCCATCGACTTGAATGGGGTTTCGTCGTGAAGAGAGCTAAAAAAAACACTTTGGGCCCATATTGACTAGCCGTACATTAATGTAGAAACATGATTCAAAGTTTAAAACGTAGATAAAACGCTGCACTTTATTGAGCCAAATGGACATTTTGATAGCTAGCACAGTTTTCATGAAGTCACAGATTAAGTTTCAGGAAAATGTTGGGTCTGTTTCAGATTTTATAATGGGTGTGTATTGCACGGCTCGTTAAGAGCTAGAGTGAGAGCATAACTGTCAGAGTGGAGCGGAGCAGGAAAATATTCTGTGAGTTTTCCAAACAAATTGCTCCAGCTCCCACAATTTTTACTCTTTATACACCATTTTTGGCCCAAACTCTTGGAAATGTTGTGCTGTCGCAGTAAAGTGTCTGTAGAATCCAACGGACTTACACATTTGGCTCAAAGAGCCGCAGAGCGACATGAACTCCAACCAACTGCTCCATTAGACTCCATGTTAAATCTCACCACTCATTCCTCAAAGAAAGCTGATGGTACCAGTTTTGTATATTGCTCTGGAGCTCACATTATTAACACCACAAACATAAAAAAACACATCAGCGCGTTTGGCAGAGTCTTATCTTTCTCACGGTATCCATATTTTGGCACTCAGACTCCTGCTTTTTGTTAAAAGGAGGCAGGAGTTTTGTTCAAAATCACTGATTACTGCAGTGGTTCTCAAACTGTGGGGCGCGCCCCTCTAGTGGGGCACGGCGGTATTGCAGGTGGGGCGCAGGGGGAAATGCAGAATTTTTTATATATACAGTATCATCCACGTGAATCGTGTAGATCCGTAGAGGGTTTTTTTTGGGGTGGGGGGGGGGGGGCGCGGTCAACTGGCCAGCCAGCATTTCTCAGATTAGAGTGAGACGAGGAGAAAAGGTGATGTCGTGATCTTCACAATAAAACATCTCTGATGTGACGTGTCGAGTCTTGGCCAATCAGCGTTAAGATGTCTACACCGTCTTTCCCTCCGTTACAGTTTAAGTTACGTTATGTCCCGTTACCGTTCAGACTTGCTGGGTTAAGTTAACGTCCACTGCATGCGGAACTTCGTGGACTGTTAACGTTCGTCATTATCACGATTTGTTTAGGTTTTCACAGGTTGCAGTTTATTGTTATTATCTTAGAAAGATATTCAGTGCAAAGCAGTTGAATTGCAGCCACAATAAGCTATTTTTTGTGGGCGGTGAGGGTCAGAGAGTGTGAAGATAGCGAAAGTGTGGAGATAGCGAGAGGGTGAAGATAGCGAGAGGGTGAAGATAGAGAGAGGGTAAAGATAGAGAGAGGGTGAAGGTAGAGAGAGGGTGAAGATAGCGAGAGGGTGAAGATAGCGAGAGGGTGAAGATAGAGAGAGGGTGAAGATAGAGAGAGGGTGAAGATAGAGAGAGGGTGAAGGTAGAGAGAGGGTGAAG
>NW_022283589.1:2920-5449 GCF_004355925.1 Anarrhichthys ocellatus
AGGGTGAAGATAGCGAGAGGGTGAAGATAGCGAGAGGGTGAAGATAGCGAGAGGGTGAAGATAGAGAGAGGGTGAAGATAGAGAGAGGGTGAAGATAGCGAGAGGGTGAAGATAGCGAGAGGGTGAAGATAGAGAGAGGGTGAAGATAGAGAGAGGGTGAAGATAAAGGGGGGATGACGTCGATAAACAAGTAGTGCAAGAAGGCAGGGGAGCCGGTCCCTGTGACAGGCGGCCAGAGGTGGAATCAGGAGGTTGATCAATATGACTTGTCAGAGGTGCACAGTGTAACTTGTCTAGGTGAACGTTCAGAGGAGGAGGAGGACATCTTACGGTAGAATGGAGGTATAAAATAATGTACAATGCTTTTGTGTAGTTAGTTGACTCCGGACAGCTCGGTTTACTTGTGATGCAAATAAATCTGCGTGAACTGAAGAAAATCCAATCTCTCTTGTGTTCTGTGGGTGTTCGTTACAGAGTTCCTGAGAGTGAGATCCTGTGGTGTCTCACCACGAGTCAGATAGATAACAGTTACTGAGCCAGCCGTTAGGTATTGAGTTTTAACATAAGTCAGAAAGTCAAAGAAGCTGATCATCAACGGGAAAAAAAAACACAACATTTGGCGAGCCAGCCAGGGGGAGGACTCCACGGGGACTATATATATATATATATATACCCACCTTGAGGATCTCGTTGAAGCCGTAGTTCTCCTCCATGATCTTCTGTTTCTCTGAGTCCAGGATGGCACAGCAGACCAGCAGGTGGAAGTTGTCGCAGGGCAAATCGGTCCACATCACCTGAGGACACACAGGTAGAGACAGGTCGACACAGATCTTTCCCAGGTGTCCATCCATCCAGATCCACCACAGAAGAAGAAGAAACTCACCTCCCAGAGTCTCAGAACGTCCTGGAAGCTGAGCTCTCTCTTGAATCTGATCAACAACCAGCGGAAACAGAAATACAGAAAACCTGAATCCTGAGACTCTGTGAAGCAAAGAGACAGTCCTGTTAGCGTCTCCTATACTGGACTAAAGGACATCCTGTCACAGCTGGATCCTCAGGTTGTCCACAGTCCACCGAGTGTCCAGCTGTGGACTATCAGATTGTTCAGCTGCTTTTCTCTGTAGAGGTTATTTGTTCATGAATTCTATTTTCTTGCTCTTGTTACCACACAACTTTCATACTGAATGCTTTTATTGTGAAGGGCTCTGGGACTTTTGTTTTGAAAGTGAGTTCCAGGTGAGTTCACGTACCGAGGTAGTTCCAGAAGGACAAGTCCAGCAGTCTGAGCAGAGTACTGAGCTGGATCAGCTGAGTCTTCATGCCCTGCATCTGCTCCTCAAAGTTCTGGTGCTGGAAGACAACAACAAACACAAACCTAACATGTGTTTTCATTGTACTTGTATATATGTATTATATATAATATATATTTATATATATAACCTCACCATTTGCTCCATGAAGGAGACAAAGCACCAGAAGGCGTCCACCTCGTTCTCCATCACGTAGAGGATCGGAGACAGCAGGTCGCTCATCCCCTGGACGTATCCTAAGGAGACACAGAGACCTCAGAGTCCTGGTCCGCATGTCCCTGGTCATCAGGAGGAGACACCTTACAGAACTCACCCAGGTCAAAGTCCAACATGCAGTAGGTCATCAGGATGTCGTGGAGGAGGACCAGACCCGGGTTGTCGATGCCTTCGTAGAAGCGGTTGCTGCGGTCCGTTCTGTTGACGTCTTTCTCTGAGGACAGAAGACAGAAGGCGTTATAGTGTCTGAGGGTCTGCTGGTCTTCAGTGATCAATAACCAGTATAGGGGGGACCTCACCGATCAGACTTCTGTAGTCCCTCAGTCTGGAGTTCCTCCTTTCCTGCTCCTCACTCACGGACTTCCACTGCAGCTTCATCCTGAAGTATTCATCACTGTGACAGGACACAGTCATCAACAGTCAGTCACTATCAGGTGTTCACTGATCACTGAATCATTGATCATTGTTCAGTTCAGCTCCACTGTCCTGTCACATTCTATAGAAACACCATGTGGTCACTTTATTAGGTACACCTGTTTAATACTGCAGCAGCCCTCTGACCAACCAACAGGGGGACTCTTACTGCCTCATGATTGGCTGATGAGCAATGACATAACGAGCAGGTATCCAGGTGTTCAGGTGAACAGGTGAACAAGTGTACCTAATAAAGTGACCACTCAGTGTTTGTGAACATATTAAAGTAAAGTCGTACGTTTTGGTTCTCTGCCGGACTTTCCTCTCCTCCAGCGTGCTGTCCCAGGGGACGTAACCCAACAGGAACTTCCAGGCTTCTTTCCTCAGAGCGTGACAGAGTCCCTGTAGAGACAGACAGGATGAGACAGAGTGCCTGTAGAGACAGACACGATGAGACAGAGTCCCTGTAGAGACAGACAGGATGAGACAGAGTGCCTGTAGAGACAGACATGGTGAGACAGAGTGCCTGTAGAGACAGACAGGATGAGACAGAGTCCCTGTAGAGACAGACAGGATGAGACAGAGTCCC
>NW_022283590.1:0-5446 GCF_004355925.1 Anarrhichthys ocellatus
TGTATATATATACATATATATGTATATATATATGTGTGTAGGAGCTAGTTCATTTATAAAAGTCTCTCTCTGTGTTACAGAGTTCAGACGACCTCTTTGGCTCGACTCCAGATTATTTTAGTTTTTCTCTTCAGTGAAACATGAAAGTGTGTCGATCAATAAGTCTTTATGTTTACATCACTGGTGTGTCTGAGGTCACGTGTTCTCTAGAGACAAGAAATATAATTTATGACATTTCAACTTTATCTTTCTGGAAAAAACGTTCTGCAGACATGTAGTGAAATCCTCTTCCTCTTCTCTTCCTCTTCTCCTCTTCCTCCTCTTATTCTTCCTCTTCTCCTCTTCTTCCTCTTCATCTTCCTCTCTGAGAGTCAGATGTTCAGATCAGTTCCACTCTCGTTTCTAAATATGAAGCTATAGCTGGTTAGCTTAGCTTCCACATTATTTTTTGTTAAGCTTTTTAAAACAGTTAATTATGTAAATTATGACTAAAATATCAGATTATACTATTTGAAAATTGCAATTTTTTAAATATGTTATAATTTTTCAATATATTAAATATACACATATAAACTAAAAGACTTATAAAGAACCCCCAACATACGATGAAATACAAGTTATATTAATCAAAAATACATTTATTTATTTATTTACCTTTGTATTATTTCCCCTAAATATTTACTTTCCTAATTCATTTTCACTTTAAAATTGATTCTTAAATTAATTTTGAGAATAATTTTTGTTACGTTTAATGTCGTATTAATTTACTTATCAATCATTTATTTATTTATTGAGGCAGCTTCTGTCCTCCATACAACACAGGGTTATAGCCCCTTAATGTTTAATACACAAAAAATATTAAACAAATATTTAAATTTGAATAAAATAAACATAGTTACTGATTAAATACATTAAATATAAATAAGTGTACATCATGAATACACTTGATCTCTATGATAACTCTTCTATTAATCAGATGATCACTAGAGGAAGTTAAGAGCGTCAGCAGTTGTTGTTGTTGTTATTGTTGTTGGCCTTCTTTAAAATGCCATCTCTCTAACACTGCGTGTGATTGGACAGTTTGAGTCGAGTGTCACAGTTTGTGGATTAAAGTCGATTCTCAGGAGATTGTTATGGATTAAACTCAGCCAGAGGTGATGAACTCTGTAATCTGGATCAACTCTGCACAGTCTGTGTGTGGTAGAGAAGAGCTGATTAGCTTAGCTTAGCATGAAGACTGGAAGCAGAGGAAACTGTTGGCTAGCTTAGCATAAAGACTGGAAGCAGAAGGAAACTGTTAGCCTAGCTTAGCAGAAAGACTGACAATGTGTTTTAACTGGCTCTTTTATGTGACCAGTAACTCATCATATGTTCATGTTTAATCGTTATAAACTTCCTCTCTACGTCTGTTAGACTTGAATCTTTATGAACTCCGTTTGTTCTTGTTTCACAGAAACAGGAACATGAACTAACAGGAAGTGTTTCATGTTTACCTGGACACACCTGAACACACCTGTTCTCTGTAATGACCTCAGTTTGACTTTAGTGGAAACACAAACATGAATAATGATGAAATGTTAAACATTAAACAGGAACACATGTTCATTTCACCCTTCAACACGCTGCTGACTCCTGTATGTATGTATGTATGTATACACACACATCTATGTGTATATAGATGTGTGTGTATATACATATATAGTGTATATAAGTGGACCTTTTCTCTCTTTGGTTTCTCCTCGTTGGTGAAGTCACCTGTGTTGCCGTGGAAACGCCTCACAGCTCCTTGATGAGGTCACAAACACAGCTGTTAGACGTCGTCATGGTGACTGAGTATCAACACGGTGAACCCAGGCTTCTGATTGGAGGAGAGAAGCTTTAAACTGAAGCTCTGATGATGAGAGACAAACCCCTCTGTTACACATGATGGAGCTTTATTTTGAAAATATGAAATATATTTTGTTACAATAAATGATTAATGTAAAAAGCGGACATTGATGCGTGTTGGACTTTAGTAGCAAAACTCAAAATGATGAATAATCATTTATAAGATATTATACGAACAGAAGATATGTTTATCATGTGTATGGCTTTTATTATGAAAAATCAGAGCAGAGGGATCTGGTCTGTGCTCCTTTGTCAACGTTCAAAGGACTAATAAAGTTTTCATGAGTGAAAGTATTCATGTGAAAACATCAGTTTGATAAACGATGAGAAAATTATTTCTGAAATATAATCTATTGATTTTATCAGCCTGGGCTCAATATCCCTCAGCGAGGCCTCACAGGCTCCTCACTGCTCTTTCCTCCCTCAGCAAGGTCTCACAGGCTCCTCTCACACTGTGGTCGTCATGGATACACAGTCCAACATGGAGTCCTGGGAAAAGTAATCCCAGGACTGTACATACAGTGAGAGTCATTAATCAGCTCTTATTTTGGTGTTTGGCTCCACAGGAAGTGATGTTAACTCTTTACATCTTCAGAATAAATGATGAACTTTATTATTTATTTAAGAAACAAACTGATGACATGTAGTTCAGAATGTTTTTATTGTTCATGTGTTGAAGTCTTCATTGAGCTGAATGAAGCTTTTTATGTTTACATTAGAAAATACATTCATATTATTATAATAATATATTATGTAATATTTAGTGCTGGGCAACGATTCTAATTTTTAATCTCATTGTTATGCGCAAAGTTCAATAATGAATTCAAAAGTAGTGTATTGCTCACTTGTATTTTAAAGTACTGCTATATGAACAAAAGGTCAATAACATTTGGTTTATAAACACATCAGGTTGTTGTTAGCAGCAGTATTCCCTTTACACAGTAGCAAGGCAAGTTTATTTGTATAGCACATTTCAACAACAAGGTAATTCAAAGTGCTTCACATAAAACCAGTAAAAGCATCAAAACATAAGGCAAAAGAAAAGGAGATTTAAAAACAATTAAGAACATTCATTGAAACAATAAAAACAGTGTAAGAAATAAAATGCAGGAAATTGATTAATATATTAATTGAATCTGGTTCAATTAAAGGCAGCAAACAGAAAAGTCTTCAATCTTGATTTAAAGGAGCTGAGGGTCTCAGCAGACCTGCAGCTTTCTGGGACTTTGTTCCAGATATGTGGAGCAGAACAACTGAACGCTGCTTCTCCATGTTTAGTTCTGACTCTGGGAAGGCAGTTATAACACAGTTATAATGATTCTGATCATAGATATTCAACCGGTGTTCACAACTTTATCTTCATGTGTGTAAGAGATGATATTTAAATATACTTCTTGAGACCTGCAAACCTATCTATGTCATGTTTTTATGTTTGTTAAATTCTCAGTAGTGATAACTAAATGATGCTTATTATACATATTACAAACAAAATGCTTAAAAAACTCTAAAACAATAATTTAAATGAATCATTTCTTTTTTGCTTTTGTTGGTATTCTGGTCAGACACACATGCAAAGCTGATTACCGTAATATGTGTGGTATTTGTACGTTGCTACATGGAGGGCCTTAAGACCCAGGGGAATGTAGGTGAAGGAAACAGGAAGAGACGAAGAGACGCCACACAAACTGCTGTTCACCACTCGCTGCCGGCCGGTTCTTGTGTTAAAAATGTCCGCTTAATAATAAAAAAAAACATGAGCTAACGCGCCATAAAATAATTGTCTGTGTTAATAAAACTTATCCAGCACCAGTAATATTATATATAGATAGAAACATAAAGAACAAAGAGTAAGAACATCAGAAATATACAAGATCTTTACACACTTATATATAATTAAAAATCAAACTAAAGATGAATCATAACGTTATTGATCTTCTGACTTCTCAGAACGACAGATATTCATCAGCTGGACTCTAGTTAGCTAACGTTAGCATGCTAACAGCATTTTTATAATTTTATTATAATAACTAATAATGATGATGACTAATATTAATAATGATGATAACGTTAATCTTCTGTTTTCTTGCAGCAGGATGAACGGATATGAATCTCCAGCTCTCGGCTCCTACGGCTCACAGACCAAGTCAGTGCTTCACCAGTTAGCATGTTAGCTCGTCTGCTAGCATCTAAAGCGTCTCTGACATCAGTGCAGAGACGCTTCTGTGGTGTTGTTGAGCCAAGTGTTAGATTTGGAACATGAAGTCTGTTCCTCTGTCAGAGGAGGCGGAGCCTGCAGAGTGAACCGTCTGTTCCTCTGTCAGAGGAGGCGGAGCCTGCACAGTGAACCGTCTGTTCCTCTGTCAGAGGAGGCGGAGCCTGCACAGTGAACCGTCTGTTCCTCTGTTCATCAACTTCATAAAAAATGTTTTATTGTTGTTTTATACCGAAGGAAAAAAGTAAATTTGTTTGAAGAAAATTAATCAGCAATTATTTTGATCATCTATTAATTTTTTATTTTTTAAAGTAAAAATGCCAAAAATAATAAAAACAATCTGCATCTTTTTTTTAATGTGAATAATTTCTATTTTTCTCAGTTAATTTCATTATAAACGAAACATATTTGGGTTTAAAAATAAAACATTTGAAGACGTCACTTCGGTACAACATTTATTATTAATTTAATGAATTTATTGTCTTATAATAATTTATAATATATACAAACCTTTACAGTTTACACACATAAACATATTTACAGATGTGTGATAATAATAGTAACAAAAATAGAACGAAAGATTAAAATAAAATCACAAAAAAAAAAAAAAAATTATAAAATAGAAACCTGATCAAAATAAAGTGTGATATTATTTAGATTTAGATTATTTATATTTTGTCCCTTCAAGTTGACTTATTTTTAATCTGCCTAATATTCTGTCAACAGCATATTTAGTATAGATTTGACTTTAATCAATAATACAAATAATGTTTGAGTCTGAGGAGAGTCTGTCTCCTGTATGTTATTTATGTACATAATATGTATATATAACTGTATTTATATGTATTTCAGTGGCCATGGCTCTCAGTCTCCTGAGCCTCCAAATAATAAAACCAAGTCCGGAGCCAAATCTCTGTACGGTGAGTTCCTGTTCTCCTTTATCATTAATCATTAATTCATGAGTCATCCACTGCTTCCTCTTCCTGGAGATTCACATGTTATTGATCATAACGTGTGTGTGTGTGTGTGTGCGTGTGTAAATGTTTCATGTGCTGCTGTTTTCCTTCCTGTTGGTTCATGAATAATCTCTTATATCTCATTAATATGTATCATAATGAACATGCATCCTCATTAACATGCATCCTCATTAACATGTATCCTCATTAACAGGATCAGAAGAAATCTATTTCCTTCGTTCATCTTCCAAACATAAAAAGAAAAGTCAAAGTGAGCCGAGTGTGACCTGTTTCTGTTTTCATTTAATAATGTGGCTCTTTCTTTGTACTTCAGTATGTATGTATGTATGTATATATATATGTATATATGTGTGTATATATATGTGTGTGT
>NW_022283591.1:0-5445 GCF_004355925.1 Anarrhichthys ocellatus
AAGTGTTTGAATGCTCCAGATGGGACAGGGATGTGTGAAGTGCTATTGAGACAGCATCCTCCGTGGATCTGTTTCCCCGGTAGGCAAACTGGTGGCTGTCCAGATCAGTGGGGATGTTGGCCTTGATGTGGGATAGTTCAAGTCTCTCAAAGCACTTCATCACAATTGGTGTCAGGGCTATTGGGCGATAGTCGTTGAGACCTCTGACAGTTTGTTTTTTTGGGCACGGGGGTAATGGTAAGGGGGGTAATGGTAGTGGATTTGAGGCATGTGGGGACCACAGACTGTTGCAGTGAGAGGTTAAAGATGTTGGTAAACACCCCTGCTAGTTGGTCGACACATGACTTCAGTGTGCGGCGTGATACCTTGTCTGGTCCTGCTGCTTTGGTGATGTCAGTCTTCATCAGAGTGGATCTCACCTGGTGGCGCTGTAGGACGAGTACAGGGTCCTCCCTTGGTGGTGTTGTTGTAGTTCTCACTCTGTTGGTGTGGTTGTCAAAGCGAGCAAAGAACTGGTTCAGGACATCAGGAAGCGTGGCGTCATGGCTGGTCTGTGAGGTGTTGTTTTTGTACTCTGTTTTTGTACTCTGCTATCTGCTCTTGGATTCTCTGATGCTCTTCTTTAATTCTTTGCAGGCATTAATGTAAGCCAGGCTTAAGCCAGTCTCCTGACCTGTAGGCAGCATCTTGTGCTCTGAGCTGAGACCGTACATTCCTGTCCAGCCATGGTTTCTGGTTTGGGAACACCTTGATGGTTTTGGTGGTAAGTGCAGTCTCAGTACAGAAGGCTATGTAAGCCAAGACAGATGAGCTATATTCCTCCAGGTCTGTGCTCTGTGTGAACAACTCCCAGTCTGTGTTTTCAAAACAGTCCTGCAGCAGAGAGGTGGACTCTTCCCTCCAGACTTGGACAGTTTTAACAGTTGGTCTTGTTCTGCAGATTAGAGGTCTATAGGATGGGGTCATTTCCAGTTGATGGATTGGCACAAAATGTGGTACAGACATTCATGATCCCCATAGGATGGATTGTAATTGTTCATACACTGTAATACTCTGGTTCATAGTACTATTTACATTAACTTAATACTTAAAAAACAACTAAAACTACTAAATATCAGACCTGCTAAATGTCAGAATGCTAGCATTATCATTGTGAGTGTTTTAACATGCTGACATTACCATTTAGCCTTATGCACTGCTTAAGCACTCACAGAGCCGCTAGTTAATGTTGTTAACATAGAACAGACGTATCGGTCAAACTTAGTACGCAAATATCATTTGCTGTGACAAAAGGCCTGAGACTAATTGGAAACATTGAAAACATATTCATCTTTGTTCTATAATTCTGCACATTACTGAAGGTCTGATGATGTCTTGTTGTCCTAAGCCATCACAAGCTTTCTCTCTTTTTGTCTCTGTCTTTCTTCCTCGGTAGGAAGAATATGATTCTATAATTGAAAATGCAAAATTCAACCCATCTTTTTCCCACCCAGCAAGTTTTTCTGCCTATAATCTGGATATGTTGCAGTTGATATTGTTACAGTGGTCTCCCTGCAGAGTATTACAACATAGAGGACCTGAAGGGGTAGGGTTGACCCCGGGCTCATAAGGCTCACGTATGTCGCTGTGTGTTAGTCACCACTGCGCTCACAGCAGACAGGGTTTCATGTGAGGTACTGATAAGGCAATTTGCAGAAGTGAGGACTGAGGAGGACAGACAGACGCCGATGCTACTTTGTTTACTGGTGTTTGAAGCCCCAAACAAGTCGTCTGTCTGCTGGAGTGCACTGTGAAATGCACCATTGCGTTGTCATTTCTGAGAACAAATGAGATATTCTGCCAGTTAAGTGTACAGCTCTTTCTGTGCATAAAAGCAGATATATATTGCTCCAATTCATGTGGTCATGAGGTAACAAACATGTACTGTGTATTAGCTGTGTGCTGTTCGCAATTCATAGACTAAACCAAATAAAATCAGTTTATTTAACCATGCAGAATTTGTTCAATTGATTATATCAAGTCATCAAATGTATGGACAATGCAGCAGTGACTGAATGAGGTCTGATTTTCCATACTTAAATATTGGAGCATGCTTTTACCGGGTGGTTTGGTGAGCTGAGGACTACAAAGAGTGATTTATTCCAACAGAAAAAAGCCCGTTCCATATTGAGCACCTTTCAGCAGCCTCTTTAAAACACTCTGGCCCTGTTAAACCCTGCAGTACCTGACCGCCCTGCTCAAACTGTTTATTTGACTTGCTGTGTGTGTGTGTGTGTGTGTGTGGCTGTGTGCATGAACACACAGACTTTTATCTATTATACAGTACATCTTGCGAAGTCATCTGATGTATGTATATGTGTTGGTGTGTTGACAGTGGTGTTAGGCCCTTGCTTCCTTCCTTCCTGTTCAAGGGGACCCGGTCCCTTTACCCACCAACGCTTCTCTCCTCTGGGATGTCAGTTTCAGTGTGTGTGCGTGTGTGTGTGTGTGTGCGTTTGACACTTGGCTAAGCAGGGGGGGTCCTAGAGGACTATTCTATTGGTCTAGTTCCTGATTCTCAGAAACACACACACACCTGCACCACCAGAGCTGCCAAAGCGTTGTGATACACACTGGCTGAGTGACTCTTTCTTTCTCCTTCCCTCCTTTCTTTTTCTTTCACATGTTTTATTCTCTCTGCTCTCTTTGTCAGTTTACCAGAAGTGTTTGTTTCTCACCCCTTCTCAGTTACTAAATGATGAAGTTACTTCCCACTCTCATGAACTCACAATGACAAAACAATGAACACACACTCTCTCCCTCTCTGTTCCTCTCTCTCCTTCTTTTGCAGACACACACACCTACACACACACACACACACACACACACTCTGAGTTCTGAATTGGGATTGTGTAGGAGCACAGGGATGGTTTCAATATTGCATCATTGGGCTGAGGCGCGGCTGTGTTTGGGGTCACAGCGCTATCATGTTGCCAATCAGCAAGGCAGCTCAGAGCCCTCATCAGCTTTTGATTGCATTTAAAATGGCTAATTAAATAAAATCTGACATTATGTAAATGTATGATTCTCTGCCATATGGCCGCAGGCGCAACCCCACCCCCAACTCCCACTTCCACGCCCCGCCCTCCTCCAGCACACCAGGGGCGACCTTGTGCGCTCCATACGTGCGTGTTTTGATGCATGTCTGTCCGGATCATGTGTGAAAATGAACAAAGTGATGGCGGGCTGACTAATTATGGACTCAATTTTACAAAGCCTGCTCATCTAGGTGGTGCTTTCCTTTTTTCATTTCTTTTCCTTGTCCATGTCATGTGCAACTTCATGGAGTGTTGGCGCACAAGATATTTCAGGGCTATATTTATATTACAAGTCTGGAATGGAAAGGCTTTTTTTCACCTTTCTGGGCTGAAGTGAACCTTTAATTGCAGACTGAGGAGTAACATGAAATAGTTTGTTATGGAAGTCGTGTAATTTGTAACATAAAAAGTTAATCTCATCAGTTAATCTAAATTCCAGGATTTGCAAAAGTGAGATTTAGCCTTTCAGATATTTGTGGTTTTACATGCCAAGTTTTGAGAAATCCATATTTAGGCTAATGTAATAAAGGTGACTGGAATTTTGCTTGAGTTACTCAAATTAATTGAAAACCAATCTTTGCATTTGACAAACTCAATAAAAGTTTGAACAATAACAACTTATTTCTGCCAAAGAACTAAGGTGGGTATCCTCTTACAGGGTTCTGCTGGAGGGAATTCACAGTGTTGCACTTGGTTGATCACATGGAAAGTGACAGATGTAGCAAAAGAGTGAAGAAAAGAGCTAGAGAAAGTTTAACCCTGCTCACTGTCTGTTCTCTTCACACCTGGCCTGTGATTGGCCATTGACCTTGATTCCAACATCACAGGTGTAAGATAGTGTTTGACCATCCAAAGAGCACTTCGGTCCAGAGCATACCAGAACTTTCAGTCTCATTGAAAATGGTGACAGTGAAGTCTGTCTTCACAAGTCTGTATGAGATTTGGCGGAGTGCGACTTAGATCCGAGGAAAAAGTCATTTGTTTGTTCATATTTGGATTCAGGTGTTAATCCAGGCTATTTATTGAAGTAATGAATTGCCATAAGCTATTTCAATGTTGTGCTCACTAAGTATTGAACTTGAAAAGTTATGATTTTGTCTTCACAATCCTGGTTATTTGCCTTGTGGTACCCACCTGAACAATACATTCTACAAATGCCTTGATCAGTAACCCTACAGGCTTCAAACTATTATCAGCTCTGCTCACAAGAAACGTACAGTTTCCGCTTGTGACATGATTACAGGACATTTTCAAAACGAACTTCCAATATATAGTTTTTTTTAGTGTTTATGCAACAAAAAGTACTCGGTTTGGCTCGGTATGTAAGTTATGTAACAACATTAAGGTAAAGTAAGTCAACTCTGACTTGATTTCACATGGGGACTCAAATGGTGGCCTTCTAGGTGAAAGTCCTGTTTGTGTGTTGGTGTTGCAAGGAAACACTCACTTCTTTACTGTAACATGACCACTTCCAACAATATGTGCTATACAGTAAGGACCTATACATGCAGGTGAAGTGAAGTGCAGAGAGCCTCTTCAGTCAAGACATCATCTTCACTGCTTTATCGTCCTCATCTTGTGAACTCGAGATGGCCATTTCCTTGATAGTTTACAGGTTTCCTAACACTGACTTTGCCTGGGTATGGCATGTGTGTATGTAAGTCTAAGCATGTTTGTATGTGTGTATGTGTGTATGTGTGTGTGTGTGTGTGTGTGTGTGTGTGTGTGTGTGTGTCCAGGGGGTTGCTGCCTGTCCCGGTGATAAGGCGCACAGAGTAGGCCAGGCCAGTCACACATACAGATAAGAGCAGATAACATTCAATGGAAGAAGTGCTGCAGGTTCACACACAGCATCATTGTACACAACACCCAATACTCTGTGTTTTGTAGCAGTTGTTTGTGTTTGTGTGTGGGTGTGTTTTACTCGTCTTGTGGGGACATAAAACTGTTTACACAGTCGCATTGTGGGGACTCACCTTCCTTATTGGGATGAAATAACGTCAGTCATTACATTTTAGGGTGAAGACTTGGTTTAAGATAAGAGTAAGGTTAGATATAGGTTAAGGTTAAGGCAATGGTTAGGGTTAGACTGGTAGCAGTTAAGGTTAGGGTAAGTCTCCAGGAAATCAATGTAAGTCAATGTAATGTCCCCGAATGTCATGAAAACACGACTGCGTGTCTGTGTGGTTGTGTGTGTGTGCGTGTGTGTGGTTGTATGGTTGTATGGTTGTGTGTGTGTGCGTGTGTGTGTGTGGTTGTATGGTTGTGTGTGTGTGTGTGTGTGTGCGTGCGTGCGTGCGTGCGTGCGTGCGTGTGTGTGTTTGTATGGTTGTGTGAGTGTGTGTGTGTGCGTGCGTGTGTGTGTGTG
>NW_022283592.1:0-5444 GCF_004355925.1 Anarrhichthys ocellatus
ATATATAGATATATATAGATATATATATAGATATATATAGATATATATATAGATATATATAGATATATATAGATATATATATATATATATAGATAGATAGATATATATAGTACATGAGGGCATACAGTACATATATCCTCATGAGTATCAGTTAGATGCTCTTTGGGCTTGTTTTTATTACTTATTCTGAAAGTTGAGATCATTATTTTCGCTATAAGATCTCATTCGATGATGCATTCATTAAGCCTACTGCCAGCAGCACATTTAAAGACATATCATCTCATTGATTGGGGTGATGAGACATTAAAATGAGCTGATACATTTTCCCAACACTTACGCATTTAACTTATCCGATATTTTGCCATGCTTCTTGTCTAGCCCTCGCAGCGGTGGCGGTGTTAGACTTTGCCGTGATTATGGTCTTGAATTCCTCATATGCGTTCATGATCATCTCCTGCTCGTCAGCGGAGAAAAAAAGAGGCTCTTTCTTTGAGTTTATTTGCCATTGTACTGTTAGAAAATCATGGTTTCGGTGATCGACGTTTCCCCCTTTTGAAGTAGGATGGGCGTGCGCAATTATCCTGATCCTGATCGTCTGGTTCGAATTAACGAGACTGTTTGAGAGCGGATCAGCCTTGGAGAAACCGAGATAGCCTGACATCAATCATCTGGTTAATTTCAGCTGGCTAATAGGTCATTTGATCGGGGCCCAGGACATTTCAAATTGCAACACAAATGAGCATTCTCGTAGAATGCCAGAAAGTTCAACTGCTGCTGCCAGACACTCCTTGCAGCACACCAGGTGTGTCAGAGGGGAAGAAGCCAGCACTTCCTCCGGATGGGGCGGGTCTTGTAGGGCGAAGGCCGTGGCCAGCTGCCTCCAATCTTCCTGATGTCCCTCTCCAACGATCCAGGACCCAGGGACACTGAAAGATAGACAATCCCTGGCAGAGGCCCTGGGCCGTCACAATAGTCACATCATTTCAGGGAGAACATGATAACTAGAACTGCTTCCAATATTTTGAGATATCAACAAACGTTGCCAGCAACAAACATTTTTCAAGTGAATTCCATTTTTTATGGCCACACAAGCCAGATAAGTCTTCTGTCTCTGGTTTAAATAAGGGACAAATAGTTTTCTTTGTTTCCTGCTACCAACTCCGTTTGGATTCAAAATAGAACATATAACATGTTTCCCTGTATCCACATAGTATTATACTCATGATGCCAAGTCATAGCATAGAGTATACATGAAAAAGTTCACTCATTCAGTGGTAGAATATATCAATGAACACACCAACACATGCAGCCTTTTCCCTGCTAATTTCTGACCTTTTGTTTGCCAATACAAAGCCATGGCTGCTTCATTATTTAAATAAATGTTGATAATGATCGGTAATTGTTGTTTCTCTGCACCCCAGAGCCTAATGCTAATCAGCCCAGCAGAGGCTAATGAGGTTAAGACAGTCCCAACAGTAAACAAAGTGTTGATGTAAAACATCTGTGTCAGTCTCAATGTTTATTTCTCACATGTTGAAAAGCACAGAAGGTCACTCATGGAAATAAATTGGCATTCTTGTAGGAAATACCCTCTTCATGATATTCAGTGATGCTATTATATATTACATTTTACTATATTATACCCATATTGTTTTTTTGTGATACTCTATATACTAATATATATTATACATTATGTTATAGTATATTAGTACCTTTGACGTTATACCATATTATGTGGCTCAAGAGGAAGAGAAGGTCATATTCTTATCGTAAGATCGGCAGTTCGATCCCGGAGTCTGCATGTCAGAGTGTCCTCAGGAAAAACAGTGAACCTTCCGACGGCTGCGTCATGCAAACTGAGAATTTGTTCAGTCTACTGATTAAAGGTGGCACCTTGTGTGGTATCCTCGGCTCTCAGAGTATGAATGTGTGTAAATAGGTGAAGGCTATACAAGTACAGTCCATGTTGACACGTAGAGGAAGACGAGAAAGTCATTTTAAAATTTACAATATTTCATATGCCATAGTATCATAATTTATCATATTATACTATATTAACAATGATAATAAGAAATGTTTGGAATGTTAAACATCTTTCTCGTGGGTGATGGAGTCGGGGAACTGTGGCGGCATTTTTGGGATTTTAAAAGGACTCGTCCCCTTTTTGCTGATGAGGGAAGTGAACTGGAATACGTTGACGATTTATTAGGTGAACTGTGATAGTTCTGCAGGTTATGAAGGGACGAACCGGGCGGGATGAAGACTTTGGAAGGAACTTTGTGAGTGCTTGCTGGACTCGGTTGCTTCTCTGGTGAGGAAAGCGGTGTCTGGATCATGGAGACGTTGTTGGAGTTTTCGGATCTTGTGGAATCCTGGGGACTTCGGAGTGGTTCGTATTGGTCCCTTCTGAAGAGATCGTCGTCGTCGGAAGGGGAAAGCGCGATGGCATCCATGATGGGAGCTAGGTAGGTAAAGTGATCGTTAGTAGAATACTTACGTTCTGACTGTTCGATCTTGTGTTACCTGCCCTCGGTCCTGGCTTGGAATGCGTAAACGGGACAGGAAGAGTTGGTTAGGGAGGTATTTATAGGAATACCGGAAGAGGCGTGTTAGAGGTCTGGTCCTGCTCCCGAAATTACGCTAATTAGCTTCAATTGTTGCAAAACATTACAACATTTTATATACTTTGTATAGTATTTCTAAATTATTATATATCATTTATAAACCTTAAGAAATTATTTGAAAAACATCTACACACAAAAATCAATTATTAACCATGAAAAGGTATCAACTATCTATTGAAATAATGTTTATAGATGGTTACTTATCAACCATTCAACCATTCAACAAAATATCTGGTCTGTAATGTGTATACACATCATCATTACGAACAATTTCTTAAAGGTTTACAAATTCTGTGGTCATCGTTAACAAGAAGTTTGTATGATTTGCATAATTGGAATGATGCAACAATATATTGTTAAAATCAGTTTATTGTTGTAACATTCCAATTACATTATACCATTTCTAATAATTAATAAACCGTATTAATTATCATGTCATTGTTCTTATTTATAAAATAACTATTAACCAAATTTAATGAAATATTAATACACTATTTCCGAATAATGGTTATTATAGTTTGTCCTCATGAGAATCAAGATTTGGTTTTGATCTCATCTCTTTTATTCCACTGTTTGTCTTCTTTAGCAGCAGTTATTTTCATAACTTTAAATGAGATATATTCTGAAAGTCTCGACTTCAACTCTTCAATTTTTGAATCCACTAAACATCCAAAAGCCACAGGAAATGCTAACAACTGTGCTATTTTTGTATTTGTGTGCATGTGTTCAGGTACATGAATCTGCATATGTGTTAACTGTGTGTGTGTGTCTTACAATGATTTATTTTCTGTTTAATCGGGTTTGGCAGAGCGGACGGAGCTCAAGCTCAGCGTCGAGGTGTGTTCATGGTGTGTGTGTGTGTCTCAGAGAGAGTATTTATAGCTCTGGTCCAATCTGTGTTCCATCCAGCTGCAGTGAGGAGATAGTGGTTTCAAACACAACACAGAGCGCCTCCACCAATACATTTCATAACCTCACACAGTCACACTAAAGTACAGACAGAAATGTTGACGAAACATGACTGCATCGCAGTATAATTCCTGTAAAGTATAATGCAATTCAGCATATTAGCCATTTATTAAATATTGCCTTTGAATGATGATTCTAATTTTGATTCTAATATTTTTTTGTTACATATTTTAGACATCCGGTTGTATCTCTATATAATGCAGAGCTCCATTTTTCTTCTCTTTCTCTCCCAGCTCCATCACTCAGTCTTTCAATGAGGGTCAAAATAATTCATGATTAAACCAACCTAACCCTAAAACTGTGTGTATGTTTAACCCTAACATCAGTAATGTAAACGTGAACGTGTGAGCATGATGTGGGGTGATGTCAGCGGAAACAAAAGAAGACCAAACCAAATCGTAAACTGCAGGGATGAGTCCATGTGAGCAGGAGAGACCACAGCAACACTGGAGTAGAGCGTTTATTCCCTAGGAGCTCCAGGACCAGGTGCTCTGCATCCAGTAATCTACTAAAACCACGTTCCTGGGACACAGGGACAAATAACTGGAAAGAAACACACTTGTACAATTGTAAGATTGGCAGGTTTGTCACAGTTTAACATTGTGTAACAGTGATACTGTTGAAGGAGATATGTTTTTAAAACATTAAGTTGCTACCTAAAAACCTGTGGAGTTTAACATTAGCAGAATACGTTAGCACATAAATTAGCATTAGCACTTCTATGCTATGCTAGGTACTCGAGGTATGTATACACCTGCTGCTTTTGCTTTTTGAAGATGGTTGCAGTGAATAAAGGACTACCCAGCTTTACAAGACCAGTGATGCTATTGTTTGTATCATATGGTTTATACGCATACATCTTTACACATAGTTTGATCTGGTCTCTGTACTAATATGAGGTATCGTAGATAGGGTGATTTTTTTCCTCTATTTCTGATTTAACCACATCAGGACGTCAGTGATGACAGGAGGAGAATCTCAACGCTGACAGGCTTTCACGCACAGCGTGACAGGAATTTCTTGTTTGAGTTTAAATATTTCAACTCTCGTGAATACGCAAAAGACACGGGTATTTGCGTCTCATCGTTCAAGACTCCCGGTATGTCGTCGTGCAAAAAATTTGCTTTACGTTTGGTGTGAACACGGCATTAGGGCAGAATGAACGTGATATGTCATGCACTTGACAGCGACCCTAACTGCCACAGAAGAGGTATTGAGTACTCTGCCAGCAGTTTATATGAAGCTCTAGCGCAGGGGTGCCCACACTTTTTCGGCTTGCAAGCTACTTTTGAAATGACCAAGTCAAAACGATCTACCTACATTGAAAATGCTAAAAATATACACATATATATATACACACACATATATATACACATGTACACATATATATATACACATATACAAATGTACACATATATATATACACATATACACATATATACATACACACGTACACACACATACACACGTACACACACATACACATGTACACACATACACACACACACGTACACACACATACACACGTACACACGTACACACACATACACACGTACACACATACACACACATACACACACACACACACATATACACACACATACACATACACATATACATACACATACACATACACATATACATATATATACATACATATATACATACATACATACATACATATATATATACATACATACATACATACATACATACATATATATATACATACATACATATATATATACATACATACATATATACATATATATATACATACATACATATATACATATATATATACATACATACATATATACATACATACATATATACATACATATATACATA
>NW_022283593.1:0-5443 GCF_004355925.1 Anarrhichthys ocellatus
AGATGGAAATATCCGTTACATCCGTTAGCTCCCGATGTTCACTTTGATATATTTAGACTTGATAGAAACATCCGTTAGCTCCCGATGTTCACTTTGACATATTTAGACGTGATAAACGACGTGTTAGGACTTCAACCCGTCAAACACAGAAGAGAACGACGTCACCGTGTCTCTTCTATAAAAGTATAAAGAGTGAGCTGTTTGACTTTAGAGCGTCGTGTCTCCCCCTGCAGGCTGGTTCAGGCAGTGTAGCATCATCTCGTACAGTCGAGACGTCGACATCGGCATTTTCATCGAGGACTTCCGGTCGGACATCGTCGCAGCGTTCAGGAACGCCGGACTGTCACTCAAACACAAGTTTGGAAAGGTGAAAACTAAATACTTTTAATTTGTCTTTACAGTGTTTTATTTCAACAATATTTTACTACTTTACTTTTAATTTGTTTATTTAACATATTTATCAACTTTCTGCTTGTAAAGCGGGTGCGTGCGCTTTATCTTTAAGAATTTTTGTATTATTATTTTGTTTTAAATTTTCACTTTTAATCTGGTATATGTCAAGTTGGTATGAATTGATTCTGAAGTGTGTATTTTATTTTGATGGCATGTTTTATTTTGAAATGCAGGTGGGGGACAGTCTGGAACTTTCCTTTCTGAGTGACGACGTCAAACTGGACGTTTTCTTTTTCTACGATGATGGAGGCGTCGTTTGGAACGGAGGAACTCAGGCGAAGAGTGGAAAGAAGTTCAAGTAAATGTTTCTGTTATTTAATTTTAAAACTGTTTTTAAAAACCCTAAATATTAATGGAAGTAATTTAATCATACTAATAAACTAAGTATTTTTATGGCAGATTGTTTACGTTTGTTGGTAAATTTGTTTTTTGATGTTGAGGGGATTTTTGTGAAAAAGTAAAAAAATAGTTTTTGTTACGTCTCCACATTTTATTTTGAAACTGGAAGTTTCACAGTGTAACAGTTTTTTGCTATAAATTCATGAAAATGTTTTGTTATAAATTTCTCACCATTATCAACTCTTTATTTTTTGTGTTTTTGTACACCAGGTACATCTTGTTTCTCGGTGTTATAAACCTTGTTCAGTGGCGGGCCGTGCATTTTATACCTGGGCCTTCACTGCTGTCCTGCAGCTGAAATACCACCTTATGACCTCATGATGGCGCCACAACTACGGTTATTATTTGTTTCTAGGGGTGTAATAATACACGTATTCGTATTAAACCGTTCGGTACGAGGCTTACAAACCGAACAATACGTTTGAATAATACTAGTGCATTTGGAAAATGCAGAAGCTTAAATTGTGGGAAATAAAATGTTTTCTGTGCTCATGTAGGAGACAACGGGCTGTGTGACCTCTGAACCGGAACAAAAAACAGCTGGGGCTCCGCAAGTGTTCTGAGAGGCTACGCTGAACTAGCTTAACGGGAAAACAACAGCAGCAACACGCATTCTGCTACACACTCGAGTAAAAAAAATGAACCAGTTGACTTACCAAATGCTGATCACATCCTCCTTTCTTTGTTGACAGAGTTTAATCTCACGGTTAAATTCCAACTCACAAATCTGTTTCTCCTCCTTCAGCCATTGAGTGTTAAAAAACAAAGCTAGGTAAAAAAAAAACAAAATCTACACCAAGCAAAATGCAAAAAATGTCATTTCTTCCATATCTTTCAATTTGAACTCTTACTACGGATACTACTCCGACTAAGCCTCTGCTGTAAATTTCGTTTCACGAGTCACGTGCTCGCCCACTGACCAATCACAGCGCACGCTGCACCTCACTGCAGAGCTGCACATGAAAACTGAGCTGCACGTAATGCTGACGTAGTTGTAGGCCAGCTAGCAGGCTCTGACACGTCAAAGAATATGCCTAACATGTCAAACTAAAGATCTGATTGGTTGAAGAATATGACAATCAACAATATCGTCCCCATTCACTTAAACTGCACATGGATTCACTTGTGAGTCTGCAGGCCTCTGCCTCTGTTCTTACCTAGAGACACAGAGGTGAGATCTGATTGGATAAAAGCTCTACTTAAAACAAGCTGCACTGGAAGCAGAGCCACTGAGGAAGACAGTAGCTGTGCAATGAGAACATAAGATAATGGGAAAAATATTTATATAAATTATAATACATGTAGTGTATTTAAGAAAAAAATTTAAATTATAAAATATCTATAACTTTGTGATTCTGTTTAGGCCAGCAGAGAAGGCCTTGAAGGCCCGCCACTGACTTTGTTATGAAGTATTTTTTGTGTTTTTGTACATAGGTACATCTTCCCCCGGTTCTCGTTGTGCTGGGCGGAGTTTCTGGAGCTGAAGGTTCGTGTTCCCTGTGAAACGCTCGACTACGTGACGGCGAACTACGGTTCCACCTGGAACGTCCCGGTGAGGAGCTGGGACTGGAAGTCGTCGCCTAGCAACGTGCAGGAGAATGGGGTGTGGCCTCCAGCCGAGTGGGTGGAGCTTATTCAAGTTTACTGAGAAGGAAACTACAAACACCGAAACTACAAATAAAGATGAAAATAAAACTAACAGCTGACTTTTTATTATCTGGATGACATCAACTCACATAATAAGTATAATAATAATAATAATAATAAATGTTTGTCACGATGTCTACAATGTCCTTTATATAACCATAAACTTCATCATTTATGAATTAAAGCACAAAAATTACATCTAAATTCTGTTTTCAGTTCAAAATCGTCCACAGTCATTAATGTAACATTTAATATAAAGAAGTTATAACTAATTATAAGTTTAAATACAACTCTGATCAAACTTCCCTCATTATTTGGACTGATTAATATGTGTATTAATGCATTTATTAAAAAGAGACATCCAAATAATATATAAAAAATAAACAGTATAATTTGATAAAATAAAACTAATTTCTCTTCAAACACTATCTCAAACTGCAGAACATTTTATATATAATATACATATACTTAAAATAAAATGTCAGCTGTCATTCAAAGTCCCTCCTGGTTGTGAGCAGACTGTTCATATTGTGATGAGTTCTTTAACTTGTATTAATGAATCATCTGATGTTCCTGTGAGTATGTTTATGTCCATAACGTTTTAATGTTTTACTCAGAATCAACTCTGAACTTGTTTTTAATTGCTACAGAACATTTTCACTGAATATTTCTATCTTCAAACTTGTTCCAACTTCACATTAATCTCCAGCAAATAGTGAAATTAATTTAAGTTTATTTCAGATTTATTATATCAATGTTCAACGTGTTCGTCCGGTGACGTCACTCCACCGCCGCCGCCTCACGCTGCTGCTCCTTGTGGACCACGTGACCCTTGCTGATCAGGTCCGGGATCTCCACCGCGAGCCAGGGTCCGAGTCCCAGCGCCATCAGGTGCGCGAGACCGAAGCGCGGCGCGTTCCGGGCCCAGAGCGGCGCAAAGTGGTCCGTGAGGCAGATCTTTCCGCCGCGGTACATCTTCGCGGTCTTACCGTCCAGCTCCGGGATCGCGACCTCGGGCGCGGTGTTAGGGTACGTCACCGGGATGTCGAACTCGAGCTGGAAGTCGTAGCGCAGCAGCTCGTGGATGAACCAGCACGTGCCGGTCCAGCGCGTGCCGTCCGCGTTGGACTCGAGGCGGAACCAGTCGTTGTCCGCCGCCTTATTCTGCTCCACGAAGTGGATCAGAGCCTGGTACTCCTCCTTCAGCCGCTGCGGCCACAGCGCGCGGTCCCGCGGCCCCGCGTGCGTCTTCTGCAGCGGGATCTGCGACACGGCCCTGCGCGTGGCGTCGTCCGCCATTTTCAGTCCCCCCAAAACAGAAAAAGAAAATAAGATTTAATTTAAAAAAAGAAACTGGTTTAAATTCAAACAGCTTCAGTTCGGGTTAAAGTTTGTCTTCAGTCCCGGTCTCCGTACTGACGTGGACTTCCGGTTGGACAAGACGGGCTGCGCGTCAAGACGAACCACTTCCGGTGTGGGATTTTCAAAATAAAATCCCCCACACTCCTGCAGTAATTACCTAGATTCCGGTCTAGAAATCGCTGTTCGGTGTGAGGTCGGATTAAAAAATCCAAATGAATAAACGTTTGTTTTCATCTATTTTTTTAACAGATATTTGTGTAAACAGACAAATTTGAGCAGTTATTCAAAGTTTAGTTATTGTGTCTTTTCCATGTTGTACTACAATAACAATATTTATTTTCATGAATACAATACTGTTTAGTTGTTAAGATTATAGAGAACACATTGAGACACTGAGTGTGATTTAATGTATATGTCCATTTCATAACCTAATATAGAATCATACAGATTGTGGTAATTACATATTTAATCCAGCTAGCGAGCATATATATATTGCTGATAATTAAAAATAAAATATAAAATAACCATTGTATTAAAACGCAAGGACAAGAAGTCGACTGGCGACTGTGGCTAAGTGGATAGCAGGGCCGTCCTTCAATCAGAGCGTCGGTCCCCGGCTCCGGCTCTGCTAGTCACATGTCGATATGTCCTTGAGCAAGACACTTAACCCCAAATTGCTCCCGTAGCTGTGCCTATGGTGTAGAAATGTGATAGACTCTGAATTGTAAGTCGCTTTGGATAAAAGCGTCTGCTAAATGACTGTAATGTAATGTATAAATGATTATTATTATATTATATTATTAATAATAATTTTATAATAATAGAAACATATTTTTTCATGGATAGTTTTATTTACAGGAACTAAGCTAATTATATATATTGCATCTAGCTAGCCAGCATATATATTATTGCTGATCATTTAAAGTAAAATAAAATGAATAGCTGCTTTATTAAAACTTTAAGAAGAACCGAAAGTGGCCTCTCTGTCCGACAGGTGGCGGTAGTTCACCAGGACGCTGCTTTTGTACACCAGCAGAAGAAGAAGCTACAACAACAGACTCAATCCGCCATTTTCTGTCTCTCAGCGGCTCTCTCGTCTGTTTTGTTCTGATTATTTCGTGTTTGAATCAAAACAGTAAAACTGTTAGGTTTGTTTATTTAACTGAAGCTTTGTGCCCGGAGCGCGTCATAGCCGCTGTGATGGCGGCCGACCGGCGCGAGGACAAAGGTGAGGCGCACGAGACAGGCGGCTTTGTTAGCATTGTTAGCAAGTGTGCTAATGTCTTTTGTTCTGTTGAGAACTGTCCTTTCAGCTGCGGATCGATAATCAGCGGGTGTATTGATCAGTTATTAATGAAGCTGTTAGTGACGTGTAGCCAGATACCACGTGAGCTAGTTAACGTGTCTCTCGTTCATTAATCACGACGTCAACCAGCTGCTAACCAGACTCCATTAAGAAAACTACTGGTTCTACGACCTCACTCAGAAAGTGGAATCTCCCTGTCTGTCTCTGTGTCCATCTGTCTGTCTGTCTGTCTCTCTCTCTCTCTCTCTCTCTCTCTCTCTCTCTCTCTCTCTCTCT
>NW_022283594.1:0-5442 GCF_004355925.1 Anarrhichthys ocellatus
AGATGGAAATATCCGTTACATCCGTTAGCTCCCGATGTTCACTTTGATATATTTAGACTTGATAGAAACATCCGTTAGCTCCCGATGTTCACTTTGACATATTTAGACGTGATAAACGACGTGTTAGGACTTCAACCCGTCAAACACAGAAGAGAACGACGTCACCGTGTCTCTTCTATAAAAGTATAAAGAGTGAGCTGTTTGACTTTAGAGCGTCGTGTCTCCCCCTGCAGGCTGGTTCAGGCAGTGTAGCATCATCTCGTACAGTCGAGACGTCGACATCGGCATTTTCATCGAGGACTTCCGGTCGGACATCGTCGCAGCGTTCAGGAACGCCGGACTGTCACTCAAACACAAGTTTGGAAAGGTGAAAACTAAATACTTTTAATTTGTCTTTACAGTGTTTTATTTCAACAATATTTTACTACTTTACTTTTAATTTGTTTATTTAACATATTTATCAACTTTCTGCTTGTAAAGCGGGTGCGTGCGCTTTATCTTTAAGAATTTTTGTATTATTATTTTGTTTTAAATTTTCACTTTTAATCTGGTATATGTCAAGTTGGTATGAATTGATTCTGAAGTGTGTATTTTATTTTGATGGCATGTTTTATTTTGAAATGCAGGTGGGGGACAGTCTGGAACTTTCCTTTCTGAGTGACGACGTCAAACTGGACGTTTTCTTTTTCTACGATGATGGAGGCGTCGTTTGGAACGGAGGAACTCAGGCGAAGAGTGGAAAGAAGTTCAAGTAAATGTTTCTGTTATTTAATTTTAAAACTGTTTTTAAAAACCCTAAATATTAATGGAAGTAATTTAATCATACTAATAAACTAAGTATTTTTATGGCAGATTGTTTACGTTTGTTGGTAAATTTGTTTTTTGATGTTGAGGGGATTTTTGTGAAAAAGTAAAAAAATAGTTTTTGTTACGTCTCCACATTTTATTTTGAAACTGGAAGTTTCACAGTGTAACAGTTTTTTGCTATAAATTCATGAAAATGTTTTGTTATAAATTTCTCACCATTATCAACTCTTTATTTTTTGTGTTTTTGTACACCAGGTACATCTTGTTTCTCGGTGTTATAAACCTTGTTCAGTGGCGGGCCGTGCATTTTATACCTGGGCCTTCACTGCTGTCCTGCAGCTGAAATACCACCTTATGACCTCATGATGGCGCCACAACTACGGTTATTATTTGTTTCTAGGGGTGTAATAATACACGTATTCGTATTAAACCGTTCGGTACGAGGCTTACAAACCGAACAATACGTTTGAATAATACTAGTGCATTTGGAAAATGCAGAAGCTTAAATTGTGGGAAATAAAATGTTTTCTGTGCTCATGTAGGAGACAACGGGCTGTGTGACCTCTGAACCGGAACAAAAAACAGCTGGGGCTCCGCAAGTGTTCTGAGAGGCTACGCTGAACTAGCTTAACGGGAAAACAACAGCAGCAACACGCATTCTGCTACACACTCGAGTAAAAAAAATGAACCAGTTGACTTACCAAATGCTGATCACATCCTCCTTTCTTTGTTGACAGAGTTTAATCTCACGGTTAAATTCCAACTCACAAATCTGTTTCTCCTCCTTCAGCCATTGAGTGTTAAAAAACAAAGCTAGGTAAAAAAAAACAAAATCTACACCAAGCAAAATGCAAAAAATGTCATTTCTTCCATATCTTTCAATTTGAACTCTTACTACGGATACTACTCCGACTAAGCCTCTGCTGTAAATTTCGTTTCACGAGTCACGTGCTCGCCCACTGACCAATCACAGCGCACGCTGCACCTCACTGCAGAGCTGCACATGAAAACTGAGCTGCACGTAATGCTGACGTAGTTGTAGGCCAGCTAGCAGGCTCTGACACGTCAAAGAATATGCCTAACATGTCAAACTAAAGATCTGATTGGTTGAAGAATATGACAATCAACAATATCGTCCCCATTCACTTAAACTGCACATGGATGCACTTGTGAGTCTGCAGGCCTCTGCCTCTGTTCTTACCTAGAGACACAGAGGTGAGATCTGATTGGATGAAAGCTCTACTTAAAACAAGCTGCACTGGAAGCAGAGCCACTGAGGAAGACAGTAGCTGTGCAATGAGAACATAAGATAATGGGAAAAATATTTATATAAATTATAATACATGTAGTGTATTTAAGAAAAAAATTTAAATTATAAAATATCTATAACTTTGTGATTCTGTTTAGGCCAGCAGAGAAGGCCTTGAAGGCCCGCCACTGACTTTGTTATGAAGTATTTTTTGTGTTTTTGTACATAGGTACATCTTCCCCCGGTTCTCGTTGTGCTGGGCGGAGTTTCTGGAGCTGAAGGTTCGTGTTCCCTGTGAAACGCTCGACTACGTGACGGCGAACTACGGTTCCACCTGGAACGTCCCGGTGAGGAGCTGGGACTGGAAGTCGTCGCCTAGCAACGTGCAGGAGAATGGGGTGTGGCCTCCAGCCGAGTGGGTGGAGCTTATTCAAGTTTACTGAGAAGGAAACTACAAACACCGAAACTACAAATAAAGATGAAAATAAAACTAACAACAGCTGACTTTTTATTATCTGGATGACATCAACTCACATAAGTATAATAATAATAATAATAATAAATGTTTGTCACGATGTCTACAATGTCCTTTATATAACCATAAACTTCATCATTTATGAATTAAAGCACAAAAATTACATCTAAATTCTGTTTTCAGTTCAAAATCGTCCACAGTCATTAATGTAACATTTAATATAAAGAAGTTATAACTAATTATAAGTTTAAATACAACTCTGATCAAACTTCCCTCATTATTTGGACTGATTAATATGTGTATTAATGCATTTATTAAAAAGAGACATCCAAATAATATATAAAAAATAAACAGTATAATTTGATAAAATAAAACAAATTTCTCTTCAAACACTATCTCAAACTGCAGAACATTTTATATATAATATACATATACTTAAAATAAAATGTCAGCTGTCATTCAAAGTCCCTCCTGGTTGTGAGCAGACTGTTCATATTGTGATGAGTTCTTTAACTTGTATTAATGAATCATCTGATGTTCCTGTGAGTATGTTTATGTCCATAACGTTTTAATGTTTTACTCAGAATCAACTCTGAACTTGTTTTTAATTGCTACAGAACATTTTCACTGAATATTTCTATCTTCAAACTTGTTCCAACTTCACATTAATCTCCAGCAAATAGTGAAATTAATTTAAGTTTATTTCAGATTTATTATATCAATGTTCAACGTGTTCGTCCGGTGACGTCACTCCACCGCCGCCGCCTCACGCTGCTGCTCCTTGTGGACCACGTGACCCTTGCTGATCAGGTCCGGGATCTCCACCGCGAGCCAGGGTCCGAGTCCCAGCGCCATCAGGTGCGCGAGACCGAAGCGCGGCGCGTTCCGGGCCCAGAGCGGCGCAAAGTGGTCCGTGAGGCAGATCTTTCCGCCGCGGTACATCTTCGCGGTCTTACCGTCCAGCTCCGGGATCGCGACCTCGGGCGCGGTGTTAGGGTACGTCACCGGGATGTCGAACTCGAGCTGGAAGTCGTAGCGCAGCAGCTCGTGGATGAACCAGCACGTGCCGGTCCAGCGCGTGCCGTCCGCGTTGGACTCGAGGCGGAACCAGTCGTTGTCCGCCGCCTTATTCTGCTCCACGAAGTGGATCAGAGCCTGGTACTCCTCCTTCAGCCGCTGCGGCCACAGCGCGCGGTCCCGCGGCCCCGCGTGCGTCTTCTGCAGCGGGATCTGCGACACGGCCCTGCGCGTGGCGTCGTCCGCCATTTTCAGTCCCCCCAAAACAGAAAAAGAAAATAAGATTTAATTTAAAAAAAGAAACTGGTTTAAATTCAAACAGCTTCAGTTCGGGTTAAAGTTTGTCTTCAGTCCCGGTCTCCGTACTGACGTGGACTTCCGGTTGGACAAGACGGGCTGCGCGTCAAGACGAACCACTTCCGGTGTGGGATTTTCAAAATAAAATCCCCCACACTCCTGCAGTAATTACCTAGATTCCGGTCTAGAAATCGCTGTTCGGTGTGAGGTCGGATTAAAAAATCCAAATGAATAAACGTTTGTTTTCATCTATTTTTTTAACAGATATTTGTGTAAACAGACAAATTTGAGCAGTTATTCAAAGTTTAGTTATTGTGTCTTTTCCATGTTGTACTACAATAACAATATTTATTTTCATGAATACAATACTGTTTAGTTGTTAAGATTATAGAGAACACATTGAGACACTGAGTGTGATTTAATGTATATGTCCATTTCATAACCTAATATAGAATCATACAGATTGTGGTAATTACATATTTAATCCAGCTAGCGAGCATATATATATTGCTGATAATTAAAAATAAAATATAAAATAACCATTGTATTAAAACGCAAGGACAAGAAGTCGACTGGCGACTGTGGCTAAGTGGATAGCAGGGCCGTCCTTCAATCAGAGCGTCGGTCCCCGGCTCCGGCTCTGCTAGTCACATGTCGATATGTCCTTGAGCAAGACACTTAACCCCAAATTGCTCCCGTAGCTGTGCCTATGGTGTAGAAATGTGATAGACTCTGAATTGTAAGTCGCTTTGGATAAAAGCGTCTGCTAAATGACTGTAATGTAATGTATAAATGATTATTATTATATTATATTATTAATAATAATTTTATAATAATAGAAACATATTTTTTCATGGATAGTTTTATTTACAGGAACTAAGCTAATTATATATATTGCATCTAGCTAGCCAGCATATATATTATTGCTGATCATTTAAAGTAAAATAAAATGAATAGCTGCTTTATTAAAACTTTAAGAAGAACCGAAAGTGGCCTCTCTGTCCGACAGGTGGCGGTAGTTCACCAGGACGCTGCTTTTGTACACCAGCAGAAGAAGAAGCTACAACAACAGACTCAATCCGCCATTTTCTGTCTCTCAGCGGCTCTCTCGTCTGTTTTGTTCTGATTATTTCGTGTTTGAATCAAAACAGTAAAACTGTTAGGTTTGTTTATTTAACTGAAGCTTTGTGCCCGGAGCGCGTCATAGCCGCTGTGATGGCGGCCGACCGGCGCGAGGACAAAGGTGAGGCGCACGAGACAGGCGGCTTTGTTAGCATTGTTAGCAAGTGTGCTAATGTCTTTTGTTCTGTTGAGAACTGTCCTTTCAGCTGCGGATCGATAATCAGCGGGTGTATTGATCAGTTATTAATGAAGCTGTTAGTGACGTGTAGCCAGATACCACGTGAGCTAGTTAACGTGTCTCTCGTTCATTAATCACGACGTCAACCAGCTGCTAACCAGACTCCATTAAGAAAACTACTGGTTCTACGACCTCACTCAGAAAGTGGAATCTCCCTGTCTGTCTCTGTGTCCATCTGTCTGTCTGTCTGTCTCTCTCTCTCTCTCTCTCTCTCTCTCTCTCTCTCTCTCTCTCTCT
>NW_022283595.1:0-5442 GCF_004355925.1 Anarrhichthys ocellatus
ACACACACACACACACACACACACACACACACACACACACACACACAAACACACACACAGCCCTCCCCCCTTGTGCATGCGGCATATGCTACAGTCATTACAGATCAGAGAGAGGGGGGATGACAGTAAGTGATGACTCTTCTTCCCCCTCCAGCAAACATCCAGCGGCCCTTTGCGGGTCAGTAGCTGGATCCTCCAGCCATAAAGCCCCCCCGAAAAGTGTCACTTTCACCCCCTCCGGTTTGATCTCTTGTTGCATTTGTGGTTTAAACTTAACCGAGCGGGTCTGCTTGAAATTGAATGACAATCGATGGATCCCGACACACCTTCCTCCAGGGCCCACTTCATGTGTTCAGTTATGGGCCCCACACAAGACGCCAATGTGCAGCTCGTGGTGGACGAGACGCCCAAACAAAAACAGCTAGGAGGGGGGAAAGTGAGTTCCGGTTGGCAAGTGTCAAAGGTACAGTAAGGGTCAGCTGAAACAGCTCTTGACTTGGACGGGCAGTGCCGGCCTACTGTAACGAGCCGTGTGTCAAAAATAGTCGAAAAAGACACTCTGTGTTCATTCTCTCTCCCTCTCTCTCTTTCTTCGATTCACACACACAAACACACACACACTACTGGGGCCAGGACAGGCTGTGACTGGGCCGGTAGCTCGGGGCAGATGGTGTGCGAGGCAGGGTGCTGGGTGGGTGGAGGGGTTATAGTGTGTGTGTGTGTATGTATGTGAGTGTGTGTGTGTGTGTGTGGGGGGGGGGGGGTGTGGGAGGGTGGGGGATGGGGGTGAGGGGGGTGCTGGCAGCTCTGTTTATTAGCCGTCACAGTGAGATAGCTCGAGCCTCAAACAGACACACCTACACACTCACATGACAGCAACGAATACACATCCGGTACTAAACTAAACCCTAACCAAAAAGCGCATGCTTATATATATATAACTATCATTAAACTAGAGGAAATCACCATACATAATCTTGCACGTCATCTTTTCTGAAAGGTTCATTTTCTAGGACCATTGAGAATGTCAGTTTCGACGCAAGAGGATGAACCCACACGGAGTATAAAAGATCAAAAACGTTTGCTCGTCACAATTCCGCGCCATCTCATGTCCGTGCGAGGAGCTTTTTGCGGAACATATAATGGAGGCTTGTCGTCGTCCGCGGAAGCGTACCGCCCACCCCCAGGTAAAAGCTCCGTCGGCACCGTTGCCGTCGTTTGCACTGTTAGCGCCGTTAGCTGCAAGCCGTCGGCTCAGCTGCTTGGAGGCAATAGATTCGATCTAACTTTTGCGTGTAGCACCTTAAAAGTTGTGAGTCTAAACAAAAGCAATGCCCCCAGTGGTTTTGAAGATATGGTCTGAAGGTTGGAATTATTTTTGAATAATCTTATCGTCAACAAATCCCATATAAAACTATGTCTCTGTCTCTATACTTTCCGACCTGTCTGTGGCTCCTACTGTCGACGTCAATCTTTAAAAACACTTCTCCCAAAATATATTCCAAGGTTATGGCATGGAGCACCGGAGCTAATGACACACCAAAGACTAATGGACGATTTTGAATTCTCCGCTCTCAACAGTTTGCCTTTTTACAAAACAGAAGTCCACCCGAGAGAACTCTTGCCTTCTGCTGCTCGAGATCGACTTTTCTTCTCACCTTGCCGATGAGCTTCCCCCTCTTGTTCATGCAGATGTAGAAGCCCGTCTCGGCTCCCTTGATGCGCACTCGGCTCCCGAATGTGTCCGTCTCCACGATGAGTTTAGCTAAAGGGATCGAAACAAAAAGAAGAATTTTGTTAGCAACCCGAGCCGAGAGCAGGACGCTCTGTAAAAAAGGGTTGACGTGCCCCTTTTCCTGATATTCTATAAAACATTAAAAATCTGAATGAATGGCTCAACAGCGTGCACACGCTGGACATAAAAGCATGCAACACACACAGAAATGCTTCAGTGCGTTTCCAAGCATGCATACTCTCTCTGCTTACACACACACACCAGAACCCGTGGGACTGTTCCTGGGGATTTTGTGCGAGCTGAAGTTCTTGCAGAATGATAAAACCACCTGTCTCCTGATTCTTTGAAAGCTAAAGAGGAGCGACCCTGGCAGGCCCATTGAGAATTCCTCTTCGAATAAATCTGCGTTGACCTCACACGTAAAGCTTCATATTTATATTTCCTCGAGACATACTGAAAGACATGCGGACGGTTCACAGAGCAAGGACTTTGTGAAAAGTTTTTTTGTTTTATCGTTGCTTTTCAGCAAGAAATCATAACTTTTGACAGATGCAGCGATGTTACATTGTCGTCGATGTTTCTCCAGAAACATTAAGATACCTTTTCTAACCCACGCCGCCTCGTATAAAAGTGTGTCCATGGCATCAACCTCCAGGGTCACTGGGGTCGTCCACCCACTGACTAACTACACGACGTCCGAGAATTACAGCTGTGGCTAGAACTGGCAGCTTCAGCCGAGCCGAGTCTGAGTCAAAGACAGACGTGGGAGGCTTTCTTTCCCGTTACGCACTTTTTCTCTCGTTGAATTCCTCCAGGTGACATGAATAGCTCACGTTCTCCTTTTGAGGACGCACAACGTGACATGATCGCAACGACTACAATTTGATTCCCCAGTGCAGCAAATGCATCGTTTTGAATATAGGTATTCTAGTGAACTGTAACAAAAAAAGTGTAGGCTGAAGCGGCTGCAAAGCTCAGCGAGGCCCAGTTTGGTTCAGACCGGACGGAATGGGGTTGGAGGTGGAGGGTTGGAGTGTGTGTGTGTGTGTGTGAGGGGGGGTGGGGGGGCAGGAAATGTTCGGAAGGTAGAGAACTGAGATGCCTTCTAATGGCTCTTCCAGACCGGGTGGGATCTCTGGAGGATCACCTTAAGCAGTGCCTACAATCCGGCGGACGGTTTCTGTGAGCTCGGAGTTAACAGAAACTTTCGATCACAAAGACAGTCAGTGAACTGTTTTATTTAAAGGTAGAGGCTTCACATAATGCGGATGATAAGGGAGGGGATCAACTTTGGCGTTTTGAAACCAGACGGAAATAGACTGCATGAATGGGAACCAATTCTAATCCCTTCTCTCCTTGTTTATCCCGATTCACACTTGTTTATGAAAGAAATACAAATTAAATATGCAACAAAGATTTAGTTATTTCATCTCATTTTCACATCTCAGATTTGTTTTTAATGCTTCAGCCCTTCTGCACAAGTTTCATGTAGAATATTGGCCTCAAGCCAAGTCAGAAAAAAATAATTCTGGGAATAATTTCAATCACAGAGCAAAATCGAAATTAATACTGGTGACTTAAAAAAAACAAAAAAGTAGAATAATAAGATTTTTTTTAAATATCTTTAAATAAAAACGGAATTGTAAAACAATATACATGTGCAGGCCAGCGGAGATGAAATGTGATGAGGGGAGATTAAAAAAAAATGCATGGCGACATTTAATCTAACCCGAATTTAAATTGCAGGAGTAGCCTACTATGGACAATTAAAGATGTATATGGCGTAAATGGAAAATAAACATGACATGTATCCAGATAATTCATTGCATTTGGGCTGAACATATATAGAAAAAATATAGAAAATGTAATTATTTGAATCTATAAAAAAAAGAATCTAAGGGATCCACTTTAATATTTAAAAGAACTCGGCGGGTTATAGAGGAGGATATTTGTCGCCGTTGGGCACCACAGAAAGGAAGCTTGTGTCTGATATTCAGGGTGTTTTTCTCTTACCGTGCACGTCCCCGTCGTCGGCCATGGCGTTGATCTTCTTGTTGGGCAGGACCTGCACATGCTTTCCGCTGGTCCGGCTGTACAGCTGGTAGACCCGGATCAACCTGCGGCTCACGCGGTCCGTCACTTTGCTCTGCTCGCTTACATGCTGCGTGAAATTAGGCGGGGACTGATTGGTTACCTGTCAGAAATTAGATGTCACCACAATCATCAGTATGTGTTCATTCGTCTTTTTAGTTTTTTTAGTATTATTTATGTATTTTACTGATATTAAAAATAAAATCGGGTTCGGGTTACTGTAGGGAATCACAGAGAGGAGAGATATCCTAACGCAAAAACAGCTTGTTGTTGTTTACCTCCCCCGAGTGACAAGTGTAACAACTTCCAGGAGCGCTGCTGCCAAAATTAAATTAACGGCTTCCAAAACAGACGCTCGGTGTGATTACAGGTTGTGCGCATGAGGAGAGAATGCGCGCCGCAGCGCGCGGGGCCACTTTTAACTTCATACATCTGAGTTTGGATCTCCCTGTCAGTGATGGAATGACTCGCTGCTGACTGAAAACACTGGATCCCCGTGCTTACTTTTGAACCCAATGACCCCCCCCCCCCCCCCAAGTGTTTCCCCTCTGCCTCTCGTCTGTGCCACCGCGTCCCGTGCCAGGCCCGGTGTGTGTTAATCAGCAAACCATGCCAAGCGGGTCGCGCGCCCTCCCCAGCAGCCATCTGATATCGTTGTTATCACATAATGTTGCGATGAACCCCTCACCCTTTTACCCCTGCGCCGTGCGTCGCGCGCTTCGATCACCATATGTGTTTTTCTTAGATCCCCACGTGATATAATCCGCATTTTAACGCTCAATATAAAATAAAACAATAAAATAATGACAAAGAAATGTAAGGAAGTGACATACCTCAGCGTGGTAGCAGAATGCAAACAAGTGTAGACACCTGCAAAGAAGGAGAAGACAAGTTAAGTTAGTTTGGGAGCTGCGCGGAGGAGCCGTGTGTAAAGAGATGAAGGTGCAGGGGAGGATAGAGGCACTCACAGATAGCTGAGTTTGGATGCGATAGGTCGCATGTTGGATGGAGGTTCAAAAAAAGGCTCTTCCAGTAAATTCTCACCAGGGCTGCGAAGTCCAGCCGACCTCGTTGCAAGTCAAAAACTCAAGTCCAAATATTTCACCGAAATCCACAACACAAAAAGAAGAAGAAGAAAAAAACGGTCAGAGAGGGGCTCATGCATGCGCAGCGAGCACACTCCTCGTCAAAAAAAAGTCCATAACTGGCTCAAGTATCAGTGATTACTGAATGAAGGCTACGCAAAGTCTAAGTGCACTTGCAGAAGCGGAGCTGTGCGTTGAAGTTTTTTTTTTTTTGGAAAAGCGCTGCAGGATTTTGTTCCCCTATATTTATACATATATATTCATGTTAACAAACAAGTTGGTCCCGGGCTGTCAGACTATTCCTCGTGGTTTGTAATCCTCTGCGGCCCTCAGGTGCGTGTGTGCGTGTGTGTGTGTGTGTGTGTGTGTGTGTGTATGTGTGTGAGATCCCGTGCGTATAGAGGAGACTCGGGCTGCCTTCAGTGCTCTATTCTGCTGCTGCTGCTTCTTCGCTCGCTTGTGACTGCAGGGACTGGAGGTTGCGTCTCTCTCTCTCTCTCTCTCTCTCTCTCTCTCTCTCTCTCTCTCTCT
>NW_022283596.1:0-566 GCF_004355925.1 Anarrhichthys ocellatus
CATCTAGTGGACTGAAAAAGCAATTGATGTGATTTTTCTAGTAATTTTTTTTTTCTTTTTTTTTTATACTTTATATAATAAAAGATCGATACTTGGCGTACGTGTATCGATATAATATCGCCACGCAAAATATCGTGATACTATGCTGTATCGATTTTTTCCCCCACCCCTAGTACTCATGTTCACTGAGCAGAGCCTGAAGGCATCATAGTGTAACTGAAGTGAACCTCCGTTGGTTAGCCGTTAGTGGTGCTGCTAACGTTACTAGCTCTCCTCCTGTTGGTTAGCCGTTAGCGGTGCTGCTAACATTACTAGCTCTCCTCCTGTTGGTTAGCCGTTAGCGGTGCTGCTAACGTTGCTAGCTCTCCTCTGATTGGTTGTTTACAATGAAACGTTATCAGAGATCAGAGACTAGAAACACATGTTCTACTGAGTCAGTAAAACTTTATTTACACTCTGATGGTTAACGTTAAACTTTATTTACACTCTGATGGTTAACGTTAAACTTTATTTACACTCTGATGGTTAACGTTAAACTTTATTTACACTCTGATGGTTAACGTTAA
>NW_022283596.1:576-5442 GCF_004355925.1 Anarrhichthys ocellatus
TGATGGTTGACGTTAAACTTTATTTACACTCTGATGGTTAACGTTAACGTTAAACTGTGTCATTAATCTGAGGTTCACATGTGTGATGAACTGTGAGGAGGTCAGTACGGGTCATGGATCCACTACGGTCCGTTACACCACTAGTTCCTAGAAGACGAGGGCTTCAGTATTTGACTTTCATACTCATGAAAAACATTTCATTTAAAGACGCTTTTAAAGCCCCAAAGAAGGAGAGTACAGCTTCACTAAAACCTGTAAACGTTTGATATAAAACTACAAGAAGCTGTAAAATGTTCTTGAAACACTTCAATGACATCAATGACCACAAATCATGTCATTGATTAGTTCTTTTGTTTGTCAATTGATCTAAATTGGCTCCAGACCTCCTCCTCCTCCCAAAGTAAGTGCTGAACGGTCTCTCTTACACACACACACACACACACACACTATGTGCATAACAGGCTAGCCACCGCTAACAGAACCTCTTCCGATAGAAACAAACAAACAGAAAGCAGCTGACAGGAAGCTGTGATCAGACTGAATACTGAAGTGGGAACTCGTGCATTTTTGATGCAAGATGATTTACTCACATGATATAAATCCATAACAGCCAATAACCGTCAGCAAGAAGCAGAAGCTCTCAGACCAATATTTGCATATTAGAGGTGTACGATAATTATTTATAAACATCCCCACGAGTCTGAATTCCTACATAACTAGTTACAGTTAATGAATGTCAGATGAGCAGAATGAAGCAATGAAGCGCTGCTCAGCTCGCCACAGCAACATGGAAACTATCCATCAGTATTAAAGTTCACTGTCACGGGATCTGCTCCTAATGACAGCAACAACAACAAACAGTCGTGTTCTCTTTGTTATGCAGGCAACAAGTTAACCTCTTAAATGTGGCTATCGTTAAAGTTCTCCATCAAAACCTTCACTTCTAATTCTGCAGAGTCAGAGACTAGATCCAGAACGATATGGAGGAGCAGGAACGTCTACTGATGAAGTCGATTAAAAGAGAAGAAAGAAACATTATTTATTCACACTCGGACACTCAGATACACACAACCTGTCTCCTAAATATCAGCATCACATACAACTGAACTGCATTCTCAAACACATCAAAAACATAATCCTTTATATCATTTGAGTTGTCTTTTTATGAAGAAAAAAACATAAATTACTTTAACAAATTAAAAGTATTACATTTAATATTTTTGATGGTTTACTGACTTCAGAGTGTTGAAATGATTTTTAGGACGATGCTGAAAATAATATGTATATATATATATATATTCTGGATCCTTGTAGACCAGCTGCTTTAATCAAACAACAAAGAGTCTGTATCTGTTAATATGGATCATCAATGATCAATGATTAGCATCATCAGCTAAAATAAACCTGATCAGAGATCTAAAAGTTATATTTACTCCTTTGTAAAGTGCAATATAAGGACCGAGTACAGTCCAAACATCTGTTTGCATCTAAATAATCAGAGCAACTACGTACTTCAAGTAGTTCAAGTTCAAGTGTTTTTTGTGAAACACACACAGCCCACATGGCTGATGTGGGAACAGAGTCAAGCATCCTGCAGAAGTTAGGAGTCTCAGTTGGACCCAGAACAAACAGACCGATGATGTATGGAGGTAGAACACACACACACACACACACACACACACACACACAGTGTTTGTGACACAAAAAAAAACTCTTGCTAAGCGACAGGAGCACAGAGCCTCGTATTTCGGGGGGGGGGGGGGGGGGGGATGCGTCAGCAGCGGAGCGCTGAGCTCTGCGTCCATGTTTGGTTCAGATATGAACCGTCACGCTCCTCACATTCCACAATATCAGGAAACAAAGCAAACAGCAGCTGAGATCATATATGTATATACACGCTGCTGAAATCTGATGTTTGGATTGGGATTCAGACACTTTTCCAGACTTCTGTCTGGAGGCTCCAGAGCACATGGAACTCGTCCTGCAGGCGAGGAGAAGGGTTAAAAAGTCTCACGGGGACATGAAGCAGGGCAGGACCGGGAGGGACGGGTCCCAGGAGGAAGACGGAGGACATCTGTGTTGAATTTCAACACATTACGAGCAATTCAATTAAGACCGGCAGGAAAACCCCGTCACCACTGAGACCGGTCCGCTAACATGCCCCCCCCCTGTGGATTTAAAGGAGGAGAATGGAAGCAGGAAACACACTCAGGAAGTTACTCTGGAGGTTTAAAGTTCTTTTGACACACGTGTTATTTCTTAGATTAGATGAGTTAAACCAGTAACAGATGATCTCCTCACTTTGTCACTATTTGATTTCATCTTTTTAATCTAGCTCCATGAAGTTATGGTTTAAACTTTAATGGGTAACTCCACTGATTCCAGGTCTCAGTGAATACTACACATGTAACAAATAAAAAGTAGTATGAAGAAGAGCAGACTAGAAAGAGGGGGTCTTCCTAGACCCTATGTGGTCCGCTCCTCATCTGTAATGCAGGCTAGAGGCTCCGGGACGCTGTTGCTGGTCTAGTTGCATTGTGGGTAATGTAGACAGAAGGTTTTGACAAGAACACACAGAGTATAAAAGACAAGATCTCTGGTTCTGCTGCACTGATTCTGGTCTTTCTTTTCGTCCTGTCCATCGGGTTCAGTGCTAAATAAATACCCACCAGTGCTGGACCAGGTCCTGGACTGTTTGAGGGGGCAGCAACCAAAACTGGAAGCAGAAACCTGTCGTTCTCTGGATTTAAAGTGGGCCACACTTTTAAAGAAAAGGCCAAATATTGTTATTTGTCTGTTGCATTTTTAACTATCGGAGACACAGCTCCTGTATGAATGTATGAAATGCTGATTGTAGCGCTGCACGCTTGTGATTTACGCTACAACAGTTTCAGGCTAAAAAAGAAACGCAGCGTCAGCAAAGCTCACACGGTCGAGTGCATTTCTAAAGACTTGGAGGAAACGGCATAAAGAACCCGTCATTATCTGCTGATATCACGTAAACGAGCCGGTTCTATGCAAACAGGAGGAGAGGAGATCTGCTGAAGAACAACAAACACAGCAGCTGGTTCCCACACACTCACATCAGCACATCAAGAGACACACAAACAGATGCAGGGTCACATGGCATTCACACAGGAAAACAAACCAAACAGCCCATCAACATTACATTCCAGAAGGATGAGAAACCCTCTAGTCTCCACATTCTCTGTAACGTCGATGGCGACTGAAGTTGTGATCCTTCATGTCCGTTCACCGGGTTGTTAAACGGTGTGCGACTTGATTAACGGCCCAGATGTATTGTGGGAAATTCTCCCTTTCTAATTTCTGGAGCATTTGAAACAGCTCATGCACGAGCTCATGCACGAGCCTCTTTAAAGGCCTCAGGAAGTAGAGTCACAGTCGAAGCATTGGATACAGATGTAAATGAGACATCAGAATTCTGCTGCTTTAACAGCTCAGCATCTCCGCTGACGGAGGATCTGTTAGCTCTGAGGCTAGTGTGGCTACCTGCTCCCTCTCTGAGACACCACAGAACCTACACGACATACGGCCGAATGACGGCCGCGTGTTCACGTCTTCTCTAAACTCTGGAGTAATATACACATACACATACACAATCTGGACAATACTGATGAAAAGCTGAGCCAGCTCGGACCTGAGGCCACGGCCCAGCATGCTCCTGGCTGAGGTCGGTGATTCTGCTCAAAACATGCACCACTGGTTTCCTTTTATCCTGTTTTTCGAAATAGCTACAACTGCATTTAGCTTTGCATCTCTGTTGCGTAACGACATCCTGCAACAGTCCAGTCTTCTATAAAATGCAAATCTGCAGGCTGACCCACATGTGTGGAGATATTTCCAAACCTATTCGTTGTCACGGTCGGTATTATTGCTTTAGTTCAAACAAGTGAACGTATAATCAATAGTTTCAGATGTGTGTATTCACTTCTCCATAAGTGAACAATATGATTCAGGTCACCTCCACAGGTTCACGTGTTCTCCTTCAGCCGAAGCTACAACCGTCCACCACGTCTGCTGGTGATCAGAGCAGCAGTGTGTCTGTAGTCCTGCTGACAGACAGACTGGCAGACTGACCAACTGAACACGGAGACAACAAACGCACAACCGCCGGCGAGTACAAGAGTAAAGTACAGACTCAGAGTATCCTCATAAAGTGTATGATATCTCACAAGAACAGTTACTCTCATTTTTCATCTGTTTTCCCACAAAATTCCAGCAACAAGTGTCAATTTCCACTTTTTACATGAATACATGTAAAAATAAACTTCTGTGTTCACAGGAAACTACTTAGTGTTAATAAAAGATGGTGAAATACTTAGTTAGGTTTACGGGTGGAGAATGAAACCTGCAGAGATGAGAGTATCCTGATGTAACAACACTACCAGAGGAGTTCAGAGTTGATGAGCAGCACGGAGGCTCAGCAGCTCATTAAAACACAATCGACTGTCAGATTATTACAAGTCCGGCTGAAGTAAAACAAACAACAGCTGAGAGCTCCGGTGTTTAACCAGTTTCACCTTTACAATAAAACAATCAGTCGTAAATATGATTCATATCTGTGGTTAAAAACAGACATTATGGCCGACATTAAGAGGTTGGGATTCATATCAGCTTCATAACTAAGCTGTTGCCTAAAGACACAAATAAAACCTTAAAAGTCAGATAAACATCCTCTGAATTCTAATAAAGAGTTGAGAACAGAATCCCTGAGATAAACAACCACGACCCATCTAACGAACCAAGAGGATGAAGTGAAAACACAGCGAAAGAGTTCAAGTTGAAAGACGAAGACACAACGTCTCTGGTAGAGACCTGTCAATCAGCGTGTAGCCCCGCCCTAAA
>NW_022283597.1:0-5479 GCF_004355925.1 Anarrhichthys ocellatus
CTCCTCTCCTCTCCCCTCTCCCTCTCCTCTCTCCTCTCCTCTCCTCCTCTCTCTCCTCCTCTCCTCTCCTCCTCTCCCCTCCCCTCCTCTCCTCTCTGCTCTGTGTTCACTTCCTGAAGTTCAGTCGTTTAAAACTTCCCGCCAGCGGGTTTCTTTTCTGGCTGCTAGCATTAGTTAGCGGTAGCGCTAGCAGCCAGGCTGCTGTCCAGAGCAGGAAGCAGTGCTGTGATGAAGGCAAATATAAAACTAGTAGAATAAGAAGCCTGTATTCTCCAGGGAGATTGTGGCAGACAGAACTACGGAGTGAAAGCCAGACTTAACCAATCGAAACACTGACGGTGTCATTATTCTACGGACATTGAATCAATATTTATGTCACAGTTGAGCTCCACACCCTCCTCCCTCTACTTGTCAGTCACTCCCTCCTCATCAGTCTGACTCCCTTCACCTGTTCACTCACCTGCCTCTGATCAGTAATCAGCCCCTCTATAGACTCCTGCCTCCCACACACATTTGCCAGATTGTTCTTCGGTTTTCTATGCCAGACTCTCCAGCACGCTCTCACAGACTGATCTGCTGTTACCGACCCTGCCTGCCCCTGTTCTACCCGTCTTGCCTGACTCCCGGTAAACCCACCAGCCTTCTGATCCTGACCCAGTTTAAACTCTGTCTGCTGTCATCGAAGTTTGTAATAAAAGGTCAAAGATCCTTGGAATCCTGTGCGTTGCATTTGGGTCCATATACAACCCGTTACAATTTACTTCAAAACAACTGATGCAAACACATTGCTGCTCATACACCGTCATCACATCATATCTCCACATATAGCAGTAGATGTCCTGCATGTGTCCCAACATTTGGACACATGAGCCTCGCGCTGCTGATTTGTATTGATGGTGTGAATGCTCTGATAAATACATGGAAGTGATGACAGCAGTCTGACTCTCACACACTCTCTATTCTGAGGGAAATGACATCACTCTTACAGACATAATGTAAAAATACCAAAAACATTCCTCAGTCTATCTGACCTTATCTTTAACGTTATTTCATCTCCTCTAACATCTGCTACCCAACACCACTGTACCTCTAGGATCCCTGCTGTTAAGGTGAGGACGTGTGGAAGACGTCCATCCAGCTGTGAACTCAGCTCAGGTTTGCAGCTTTAGATTTTTCACGTGTTTTCGATGTGTTTTGGAGCAACACCAGAGTTTGACACGTTTGGACTTTCATATAGAAACTGAGCCAAAGCGATCAGGCTGAATGGATGAACCGAGTCCGTCTGGTGCTCTGGTGCCTCACAGCGTTTAGTGTGAAGCAGGATATGATTATGAATCACACCGTCCAGCCAAACGCTCCATCACCGCTCGCTGTCGTCCCTGCTATCGGAGCCTAATCAATCAACAGAGGAATGAAGTTGCGTGTTGCTCAACATGCAGCAATGACTCACAAGCTTCTCTTCTGTGCAACATGAAGCCACATGAGTGATCGGATATCCTGCTGGCGTGGGCCGCGGTCACGACTTCCCTGCTTCCTGTCTTCCTTTTCCCTGTTAACCCTGATTAAGCTCCAGGCTGCACATGGCCGGGGTGTTTCTGTTCCCGTTTTAGTGCCGTGTTTCCCCTCAAATACACTCCAGAGTGCACTTTAGGACAGAGATGGAAGCTGAGGGGGGAAGTGAGGGTCAACCTCTGGTCATGAACTACGGACTCTCTGACATCTGGAATCATCAAACATCTGGAAAGTGTACAATGAGAGTCTGACGCTGAGCACAGACAAAGAGAGAGAACGAATCATGTGTTCAGGAGGTACAACAGGACTGATGTTGGTTTTACACTGTTTGCTCGGACTCCTTAAGATTGCAATTCAGACTTTAAAGCATTTTATATTAACAGTGTATCAACCGAGCCTCCTGTGAAACGTGCTCGCTCGTACCGACAAACACGGAGAATAATCCAACGTATCGTCACACAACGGTTCGTATGATTTCCTGCGTAAAGTCTCTCCTCATTATGGTCCATTTAGAGTCAAACAGACCATGAAGCAGGGGATGCTTTAGGGCGGGGCTACACGTGATTGACAGGTCTCTACCAGAGACATATACGCCGTCTCTACGTCACTCCTCCTCAGTCCAGATATGGTCACTTCCTGTTCACTGGTTGCAAAAAAACAAGATGGTGACGGCCAAATACCTCAGTCCACGAACCAACGAGTGACGTCAGCACGACTGCGTCCACTTCTTATGTACAGTCCATGAACTGAATGTAGCCTCCGTTAATGTTAGCTGTTAGCTACGTTGTTTAGCCAAGCAGGACTGTGCTTGCCCACCAGCTGCTAACGTAGCTAACGGCTAACGTTTAACTAGCTCTCTTCCTGCCCACTTTAACACACATTTCGACAGGTGTGTCGTACTGGTTTGCACATGCTCAGTACGGATCGGGTAGTGAGGACACGAGTTGTGAAATGATACGATAATATGATATCAGATCAGTGCATAGACTCGCATACAAATACAGTATATGTACATTTATATATCTATTGCACTGCCGCTCTGTCTGATAACATGATGTGTGTATGCTCTCATGATGTATGAGTTTCATAGACTGGACCGTGTCTCGGCTCATGAACTCCTCGACCTGACATTACTGTTGTCACCAGCTCTGTGCTGCCTCAGAGCACGGTGCATGAATCATTCAGCAGGTGTGTTCAGTTCTTTGGCAGAGTTGTCGATCCGATAACGGGGACGGGGAATGTTTGTCTGGCCAACAGAGATTCTGAGAAGACTTCAAAAGGTTGCTGAACAAGGCGCTGCAGATTAAAGGCCAAACTGGGCATTAGTGCCCATCTCAGCACGTAAAGATGTCGGAGCTCTGAAGCTTCGCCAGACTTGACAACATAAGTCAGTTACAGGCTGACGTGGTGTGATTCATCTATTGGTTTATTATCTCATGGAGAGAGCTAAATCAAGTCGCAGTCGTTGCTCACCTGTGGGCCACAGAGCTCCGTTTGTCGTCCAGAAGAAGCTATTACAAGTCATAAAGCGACACGTGGTGTCGTATTCCTTCATCGTGAACACGGGTCACGTCATGAACGGTACGGTAGTTTATGACCCTCGGCTCCCGAAAGCACACACAGCACAGGTGCATGACTGAAAATACAAACGCAAAACACTGTATTTTGAATCTGGCTTTGAGTTCATCGTATTCTGTCTGTCTTTGGTACTTTAGAGGTTCAAGCCCCGAAGAGGCTCACACCCTTTAGTGTTTCTGTTGATCTAGTGTTCTTCTGCAGAAATGTTTGGGAACATTCCTGTGAGATGAAACATTATAGATACGGGAAATTCTCTGTAATTATTGGAAGTTGTGTGCAAATGCTGCTCAACAAAAATGAACCAAATCGGCCTGATGGGGGCGCTATAGTTAAGGTCAACTTTGAAAAGTCATACCTGCTGCACCGTAACTTCATTGATTCATAACATTTAGAAAAAACTTAGTCCTGATATCCAGCTCCATTCATTTTGAGTGAAATTTTTTTTTTTGAGACATGATTGGTCTGATTGCTACCAGATTGACCAATGACTTTAAATGGGCGTGGCTTAGCACATCAACAGACCTAACTTCACAACCGTTGGGCCAAACGTCACGAAAGACGAATGTTCCAATAACAACTTGGAACGTATCCTTCAATTCACCCACTAGGGGGCGCTACAAATACAAAACAAATGGGCATGGCACGTCACCAATCAGAAAGTGTTTGTCCGGTTACAGAACTGGCTTTGTGTGTTTCATGATAACCATGATGGTGGAAACAAAACTATGTTTAACCGGCTCAATAGGGGGCGTCACCAGGTCCAAACATGTGCTTTAATGATAAAACATCACCAAGCTGTTGATAACCAAGCTGTATTAACATCGACCAATAGGGGGCGACATGTTAGTTATCTTTAATACAGCTAGCAACAGGCTGTGCTAGGTGCTATATTTGTTTTATTATGTGTTCATTAAATATTGTATTTATTGTTGTCATTTATTTTTATTTATTTCATTCTTGTTTTAAATCTTTATTTTATAAAGAACTGGGCTTCATAATTATAGATTATTATTATTATTAGTATTTTAATTGGTTTCTCATTATTTCTGAAAGGAGAAGAGAGACAGAGCAGATGTATTCTAGATGAAGCATGCAAATCATTAGAATGAGCTCGACCGGTCAATAAAATGAATGAATGAATGAAAGAGGAAGAAAAAACAGAAAATGTCAAACATTGATCGGTTTCTTTACTTTGCTCAGATTATCTTAAAGCTGTTTATAAATCTCCTTCATCTAAAATAGGATTTAATGACACGTTTGTTCATCATCAACATTTGGTGTTAATTCTTAATGAACCCAGATGATCGGATGATCTGACACTCAGTGGTAGCCGGTTACACAGTTAAACATGGCGGGCGTTAGCTGGTTGCAGTCTGTCGGGGGCGCGCTTGTTTTGGCACCCTGGGGCACTCCGGGTGGGCGGAGTTGTAGCTTTAGTGGTGTGTCAATGGCTTCCTCCCCCCCGGCGTGCCTCAGGCTTGAGAACAAGACGGCGTGACTGTGTATGACATCACAGTGACCAGCCAATCACAGCACACAGTGGCTGCTTTCCCAAAATGTCTGCCGGAAAAGTTCTTTTTTGAATCGTCTGATTAAACGTTTGAAAGCTGAATTTGAAACCCTCCAGATCCGCTTTGACCACCAACACATTTTGGGAAACAGAGCGGATCACATGATGCCGGAAGCAGGAAGTCAATCAGCCAATCAGCTTTAAGCTTTACCTCCGTCGGTCCTCCACTCTCGCTATTGGATGGAAGAGATTTCTACACACCAGACACAGAGTAGACACACGGACATCAACCAGGGAGCAGATATTACATATTCGATATTTACATTGTTTACTGTCATCTGTGATTTAAGTACAGTACTCAACAATCAGCTCTATCGTTACCTTTAACACTATTGTGTTATCTGAATATACAGCATGTATTATGAAGTCTTTCTCACCCGTGTGTGTTTCTCTGCGTACCCCACCTGTCTCTCTTTCTCTGTGTCTCACCTGTCTCTCTGCATGTCTCACCCGTGTGTGTCCCTGCATGTCTCACCTGTTTCTGTGAGTGTCTCACCTGTCTCTGTGCATGTCTCACCTGTGTATGTCTCACCTGTGCATGTCTCCCCTGTGTGTGGCTCACCTGTGTGTGTCTCTGCATGTCTCACCTGTCTCTTTGCATGTCTCACCTGTGTGTGTCTCACCTGTGTGTGTCTCTGCATGTCTCACCTGTCTCTTTGCATGTCTCACCTGTGTGTGTCTCACCTGTGTGTGTCTCTGTGCATGTCTCACCTGTCTCTGTGCATGTCTCACCTGTGTGTGTGTGTGTGCATGTCTCAACTGTCTCTGTGCATGTCTCACCTGTGCATGTCTCACCTGTGTGTGTCTCACTTGTCTCTC